>NC_088343.1:2552500-2737500 GCF_036884655.1 Musa acuminata AAA Group | reverse complement strand
AGTTCATAAATTATATTATTGTAAGTACATGAATATTAAATTTAATGAAAATTTTGCCTCTGTAATTATGGATTTCAAGTGATGATTTATTTATGATAATTGGCGTGTGACAGAAGAAGAGAAGGATTTAGCCACAGAGAAGAAATGGCAGCGGAGAAGTGGCATTACAATGTGGTGTCGCTGCTCTCCGGAACGGAGAGGGACTTTCTCATCCGTAACAATGGCGAGAAGGTACTCGAAAGTCTTCCGTCAATTACTAATAATTGTTGAGCTTCATGTTAGGATCTTGTGGGACTTGCCTATCAATCTATTGCTACAGAAAGTTAGAAACTTGTCGAATTTGCCTATCAATCTAGCCTCGATTTAGTAGATTTTGTTGGAAGCAAGAACTAGTCTTCCATGCTCGTCGGACAGTATTTGTTTGCCGTTGAGATCTCCACCATGTCAAATGGATGCTCTGTCTTCGTCAAGATCAGAGAGAGCATCTTTTGATCCATGGTAAGGGACATAAAGCAATAGGATGCATCAAAGCCTGACGGGTTGAGTTTTGGATGAGAGATTAAGAGAGGTGTAGGAGGGAAGGAAAAGGAGGAGGATAAGATGAGGCGAACTGCATATTGCTAAAATGCCAATCTTTCCCTATTTGAAGTATGGAAAATGCATTGCAACTTTAGATTCTCACTGACAAGCTGTGATTTGTTTAGGTAGCCATCAGCAGTCTTGACGGGAAAAAGTTTGGTCTCTTCTTGTCGGACATCTGTTACGAAAGAATCGTCACTGATGATCTGATCAAAGTATACAATCAGCTGTCCTCGGAGGGCCGCGATTTCGAGATTGTCTTCGTGTCATGTGATTCATGCGAGGAGACCTTCAATAGGTACTTCTCAGATATGCCATGGTTGGCAGTCCCATTTGCGGACTCCGACACACGCGAAAGGCTACATGATCATTTCGGCAGTTTCGAGGAGTATTATCCCGCTCAGCTTATCATCTATGATGCCGCTATTGGCATGGTCGTTAACGAAGAAGGTCTCCGAGCTGTGGCAAAATATGGTGTAAACGGGTATCCATTTACTGTTAAGAGGTTCTACGAGTTGGAGGCGGCTGCTAAGAAGGAACGGAGTCTTCGAAGTCTGTTGGTTTCGCTGTCCCGGGACTACTTGATCTCCAATGATGGATCCAAGGTAATCGATGATCTCCTTGTAGGAAGAGAATTAAACTACATTCTTGATCCACCAGCTTACTACCACCATCTAATCTACGCTAAATTGAAGCAGGTTGCCGTGTCGGATCTCGAAGGAAAGATTGTGGCTTTTTACTTCTGGTATAATATTCCTGATAATACGGCGGTCCCAATAAGTTGACTCTGGTGCTGGCTGAAATCTATAGGAAGCTTAAGGAAGCCGGGGAGAGCTTCGAAGTTGTGCTGGTGCCATTAGATGATGATAAATCATCCTATGAACAAGGCCTGGCAAGCATGCCATGGCTCGCGATTCCTTTCGAAGACGAGGGCTGTGAGAAGCTTGTCCGCTACTTTGAGCTCTGGCCCTTCCAATTACCAACCGTGCTTGTGATCGGTGCCGATGGGAAGATTATGCTTAAAAATTACGATAGGCTCATCTCCAAGTATGGAGTTTTAGCATGGGAAGCATTCCCGTTCTCTAAGGAGCAACTGGATTTATTGCCAGAGAAGGCAAAGGCCGCACAAACACTGGAATCTCTTCTTGTTGCTGGGGACCTCGATTATGTCATTGGGAAAGAAGGCTTGAAGGTAATGAATTGAGCATATAGTGAATCCACAGCTTGGTATTGTCAATGGCTAAGCCCTCATCATTGTGTTTGACAGGTTCCAGTGAAGGAGCTTGTTGGCAAGACCATCCTCTTCTTCTTTGCAATGAGTGATTCGTTTCATTGCCAGAAATTTCTTCCCAAGCTGATCGAGGCATATCACAAGATCAAGCGCATGGACAGTGCTTTCGAGGTGATCTTCGTCCCTATGGGCTATATGGATTCGGGTGCTTTTGAGTTCTTCTTACGCATGCCTTGGTTGGCGGTGCCGGTGGATGATGAGAGAATAGGATCTTTGGAGAACACTTTAGAAGCTCATTACGTCAACACCCTGGTTGTCATTGGTCCTACAGGTCAAACGATCAAAAAGAACGCCGCAACTTCGTTGAAGATGTATGGAGCCGATGCCTACCCGTTCAGTGAAGAGAGGATCAAGGAGGTAGAGATGGCACAAACACTGGAATCTCTTCTTGTTGCTGGGGACCTTGATTATGTAATTGGGAAAGAAGGGTTGAAGGTAATGAATTGATCATATAGTGAATCCACAGATGGGCATTGTCGATGGCTTAATCTCTCATCATTGTGCTTCACAGGTTCCGGTGAAGGAGCTTGTTGGCAAGACCATCCTCCTCTTCTTCTCGATTCGCAGGTCCGGTACATGTCGTGGATTTCTTACCCATCTGATCGAGGAATATCACAAGATCAAGCACATGGATAGTGCTTTCGAGGTGGTCAACATCACGATGGACAAGGATCAGGATTCCTTTGAGGAGTTCTTCTCCGGCATGCCTTGGTTGTCGCTGCCATTCGGTGATGAGAGGAAGAAATCTTTGAAACGTACTTTCCAAGCCGATATCATCTACCCCTCCCTGGTTGCCATTGGTCCTACAGGTCGAACTAGCACAAGGAACGCCATGCATTCGTTGGCGACCCATGGAGCCGATGCCTACCCGTTCAGCGAAGAGAGGATCAAGGAGTTGGACCAGAAGATAGACGAGATGGCAAAAGGATGGCCTGAGAAGAGGAAGCATGAGCAACACAAGCATGGGAAGTTGGAGTGGAGCTGCCTGCATGGCCTGTATATGTGTCGTGACTGCCACAAGATTGGAAGTGGATGGTGCTACTTGTGCTCCACGTGCGGTTTCGGTCTCCACCCCAAATGTGCACTGAAGGAGGAGAAAAAGGAAGAGGAAGAACATGATGAAGGATCTGAGTGTGATGGAGAGGTTTACAACGATTTCGAAGATTCTGAAGATTCTGAAGATTCTGAAGATTCCGAAGATTTCGAAGATTCTGAGGATTCTGAATAAGAATAAGAATATGTAATGCAATGGTGTTTGTGTTTTGATGGGAAGAGCTTTAGATCGATGCAATGAAAGTAGCCGCATTATGATCGTCAACATTTTTTGTTGACGAAAATCTTTTCTTATTTGCTCCATACGATCAATCAAGCTTCATAATAACAACACCAATTCAACAAACATATTTGAGCCACAAAGACCAAAGAATAAAAATGTATCTTTGTTTTGAGCTATTATTTTCGATCTTCAATTTGTAAACTTATTTATTCTTGAGTGCTTTATTCTCTTTAGACAACTTTATTAAGTCGTATGTGTGGTTCTCAAGCAAGGATCTCATCTCTTCTTGCATGGCTTTAACTCACTCATTTTTATGCTCATGTATAATAGCTTCTTGGTAAGTTTCTGTCTCTCCCCCATCAGTAAGCATAACATACTCATGTGAAGGATATCTGGTAGATGATTGCCGCTCTCTAGTGGATCTTCTCAATGGAATCTCAATTGGTGGTGGAGGTGCTTGTTCAGTTGGTTCAACATTATCAACTGTAGGAGTATCATCACTGGCATTCTCATCACAATCTTCTTGTTTATCTCTCCCATGATCATCATGAACTACAAGTGAAGGAACTGGACCAAAACTCCAAGGAATATAAACAGAGGTTTCTGGCTTCTCAATATTATCACCATCATTAAACAATTGGTCTTTAAGAAATACAGCATCTCTGCTTCTAATAATCTTCTTATTCACTGTATTTCATAATTTGTACCCAAACACTTCATGACCATATCCAAAGAAGATACATGTTTTTACCTTATTATCAAGCTTGGACCTCTCATCTTTGGGAATATGAACAAATGTTTTACACCCAAAGACTCTCAAGTGATTATAAGATGTATCTTTTACTTTTCATACTCTCTTTGGAACATCACTTTTCAGAGGAACTGATGAAGAAAGATTTATTAGGTCAACTGTAGTTCTCATAGCCTCCCCCCAAAATAACTTCAGTAACTTGGTGTGGGAAAGCATACACCTAATTTTTTCTTCAATGGTTTTGTTCATCCTTTTTGCCACACCGTTCTATTGAGGAGTTTTAGGAACTGTTTTCTCAAACCTGATACTATGGAACTGCTAGTCATAGGTGCCCAGCAAGCCAATCACGTGAGTGATGGAACGTGTGACTTGATACAGAATCTTTTTGCTTATTATATTTTGGCGTATATCACTTTATAACTATTGCATAAATGCATATATATATATATATATATATATATATATATATATATATATATATATATATATATATATATATATATATATATATATATATTGTGATGTCCTTGGATTTGTGCAATGGGAATCGGATCGTGATGAGATCACGATAATGAGATCGATTCACCTTTAAACACATATCCTAAATAATCCCGGTCATAGATAACTCGAGAGGGACATCGTGATAACCGGACAGACTGGTGTGCTGTATACCCGTCCATATGATGGATGCAGCTGGTCTCATAGCTGCTCGTGTAGAGACACTAGGGATACAGTACAGGTGCTCATTAGAGAATGAGTTCACTGATTGATCCGCTTACGGAATGCTGGATGGTTGATGATGCCTTATTGTAAGACAGCGATTCCGTAGTCCTAGTGGTATATCTGGTCCTTAGACTTGAGACACCAAGGATGTCTTGTATGAGTGCTCCACTCTTTGATACCAGACTTATAGGTTTGGCTGTCCCAGATCTAGTACAGCTGGTCATTGGGAGTGGTAGTCGACCTTACGAGGGCTATTGAGTGTCGATAGAGGATCATCCACTCTCGGCGTCATGAGAGGAATATCCCATGTGTTCTTGCTCAGACAAATCCCTGGCCAGGGTCATTCGGGTTGAGAGAGAAAGAGTTCTCCGGGAGAATCCGATTAGAGCGAGACTCGAGTAGAAACCGTATGGGTCTGACAGCACCATGCTCGATATACGGTCTCTGGGATATTAGATGGATGAGGGACTATAGGTACACGGTAACTGAGGATAGACAGGTCCAATGGATTGGATTCCCCTGTATCGTCTGGGGACTATGGCGTAGTGGCCTAGTACGTCCGTAGTCGATGAGTCGACTGAATTATTATAGAGATAATAATTCACTGAGTTAGAAGGAGTTCTGACAGGTATGACTCACGGCCAGCTCGATATTGGGCCTAGAGGGTCACACACATATGGTAGGTATTACGATGAGTAGAGGTTCGGATATGAGATATCCGACGGAGCCCTTGTCTTATTGGATGCAGATCCAATACCCACTAGGGGAGGACCCATTAGGGTTTGATAGGGGACCTCTATAAAAATAGGAGGGATTCAGAGCCTCATAGGCTAGAGCCTTTGCTTGCCTCTCCTATTCTCCTCCCCCTCTCCACCTCAGAGTAGGCCTGGAGTTTTGAGGAGCGTCGTCGCAACCCTGTTGTGTGGATCACCGCTAGAGAGGAGGACGCTTGACCTCCTTCACCCTCTCCTAAGGATCTACAAGGAAACATGGATATACGATCTCCCTAGGTAACACAATCTACTCTATACGCAATTTTAAGTTTCGCGGATTTTGCGCACCAATCTTCGCACGACGACAAACATCTCTTTGGGAATCGGGGATTTTGTTTTCTTGTTCTTCCGCTGCGCATATGATGTCGCCCCCATGATTTCCCAACAGTGGTATCAGAGCCAGGTTGTTTGTGCGAATGATTGGTTTTGAACTGCGTGTGTTGTGTTTAGGAAGAATTTTGACGTCAAAATCGTTGACGCAAAAACAAGGAAGGGCAGCAACAGTTGCTGCCCTCGATCTACGTGCGTGCTATGCAGCCGAAGGCAGGCAGCATAGGAGCTGCGTCTGTAGCAGCCGGCCGGCGGCCTGCTTGCAGCGGGCTTGCGTCCGGCGGGGCTGGCAGCCCGCGGGCAGAGGCGCATACGGCCGCTTTTCCCGCGCGGTGAGGCGCCGTAGGGCAGCGGCGCATGCCGCCGCTGCTCCCGCGTGGGTGGCCGCCCGGCGAGGCAGCACGGCCTGCGGGCGCTGCCTCGCGGGCAGAACCGCCCACGGAGGCGCCAGCGCCCACGTGGGCGCCCAGCTGCGGGGGCAGCGCCACCCACAGGGGTGCCAACCCACGGTGGCGCCCACCTACAAGGGCGGCGCCCCCGCCTCGCCGCACAGGCCGCCGCCAGTGGCGGCGGCAGCAGCAGCATAGGGGAGTAGGGCATTAGGGTTTTCTGGGCAAAAGATAGTTTTGCCCCCTCGGAATTTGAGAAATTCTAGTTTTTGTCTTTTTGTCCAAATTATGAAAATACCCTTAGGAATTGAGAAATTCCCTACATGTCCCTGATTTCAGAGAAATATTAATTAATTAAAATGTTTAGTTGATTATTATTTTTATTATTATCTAGTAGTCCTACATGATGATTATTATTTATACATGTGATGTATGATGTGTGGACGGATGATCATGGACCGTGTGATGTGTGTACTTGTGATTATTATTATTGAGGTCTGCGAGCCTCCATTATATTTCTCATTTATTGTCGGGCCTGCGTGCCTATGATTAAGTTGTAATCACATGAGGAGGCGCAGCGGGAGCGTGGATGCGATAGCGGGACCCACGAGACGGACGACTATGATGCATGAAGATGCATCAAGATGTCGACGGAACCGACGAGGACGAGATGGACGATCACAGGGCATGGAGATGCACCGTTGCACACATAGATCTTGATGTGAGTGATTAGGCCTACTGGCTCGGGCCTAATCATATTAGGTTGTGGTCCATGATCATCTGGTGTGATTGGTTATACACATACTAGATATGTATATATATTTGCATGCGATGTAGATATATATTAAATATGTATATGTATGACATGTCATATTAGGAGACCAAATCATATAAACATCTCTCGATAATATTAAGTCGGTAAACGTGAGGCAATTAGATTGACCCACGTGGCCTTCAATCGTTATAAGTAGGAACCGATTCCCGGTGTAGGTTGAGTTGGTCGAGTCCCTCGAGACTCACCTATATCGCGATTCGTTATCTTGCTTACGACATAGAGATGTCACCGGTGACCTGAGGGCATGGTATGCTTGGTCGAGTCCCTCGAGGGTATATCATCAAATCAGACTCATCTTGTAACGAAGGTGTTGACTTAACCGAGCATCATGGTTGGTCGAGTCCCTCGAGGCCATGGTGATTCGGAGGCCGAACAGGACGGGAATCACAAGGAGTTGTGATCGGCAAGAGTTGCCTACCTTTTAGACTTAGTGTGATTGGTCGAGTCCCTCGAGGTTACACTATGACGCTGATTGGATCCTGATCCCCACTAGAAGTCTGCCGGAGACTTTCGTTTCATGTGCTGAGGGTGTCGTGTGACTCGTTAGTAAAATAGTGGGAGCATATTAAGATAGAAGTCCATATCTTGATATTTTATTTCTTGCAAAATCTGCATGTTATTCATTTCTGCTACATCTTTATTTTCAGAAAATGTCGCTTTCAAATCCCTTACGTGGCATACTTGATGTCAACTGCCTCACTAGTCCAAATTATACGGATTGGCTCCATAACTTGAGAATTGTTCTCACAGTGGAGAAAATCATGTACGTCCTTGATACAGTGATGCCTACGCCCGAAGAAGGGGCAAGCGAGGATGAGATCGCTCGCTACGTGAAGTACATTGATGACTCCACTCTTGCTCAGTGCTATATGTTGGGCTCTATGACTCCTGAGTTACAGAGACAAAATGAAAAGATGGATGCCAGATCCATTCTCCTACATGTCCGTAAATTGTTTGAGGAACAGGGAAGGACTCAGCAATATGAGATATCCAAGAGCCTCTTCCGCGCTAGGATGACTGAGGGGACACCGGTTCAGAACCATGTCCTAAAGATGATTGAGTGGATAGAGAAACTCACAGGTCTAGGAATGGCCCTGGAGGATAACTTGTGTGTGGACATTGTGCTTCAGTCCCTACCAGATTCCTTTTCACAGTTCATAATGAATTTTAATAGGAACAAGCTTGAGGTAACTCTCCTAGAGCTCCTCAATATGTTGAGGGAGGCAGAGAGTACTATTAAGAAAGAGAAGTCAGTTCTCTACACTAGTGAGACCAGAAAGAAAATGAAAGCAGAAAGGCCCCTTAAGAAGGGAAAGGGCAAGGGCAGACCAGGTAAAGCAAAGGTTGCTAAGAAAGACCCAGCAAAGGACAAAGGCCAGTGCTTCCACTGCGGTAAAGATGGGCACTGGAAGAGGAACTGCAAAGAGTACCTTGCAGAAAGGGCGAAATAGAAGCTTGGAGAAGCTTCAGGTACATTCATGATCAATCTCCAATTGTCAGATTTTTGTGATAGTGCATTGGTATTGGATACCAGTATTGCTTATCACATCTACAATTTATTGTAAATTCTAGCAAAGCCGAGGGGAGATTGATGAGAGAAATGTTGCATAAAGGTTTGTTTATGCAAGACACTACTCCACATATCATGAATGTAAGTGTCTAAGAGGAAACGAGATGAGGTGAACAGTGCATACCTTTGGCATTGTAGGCTAGGTCATATCCATGAGGGAATAATTCAAAAGTTGCTAAATGATGGATATCTAGATCCATTCGACTATGTGTCATATGCAACTTGCGAGCCTTGCCTTCGTGGAAAACTGACCAACTCTCCATTTAGTGGAACTGGAGAGAGAGCCACTGAGTTGTTGGAACTCATACATAGTGATGTATGTGGACTCATGTCAACTCATGCCATTGGAGGTTACTCCTACTTCATTACATTTACTGATGATTTCTCAAGGTATGGATATGTGTACTTAATGAAGTACAAGTCCGAGGCCTTTGAGAAATTCAGAGAGTATAAGAATGAGGTGGAGAACCAGACTGGAAAGAGTATCAAAACTCTTCGATCAGATCGAGGAGGTGAGTACTTAAGTATAGAGTTTACTCAGTTTCTCAAGGACCATGGGATATTATCCCAATGGACACCTTCTTATACACCTCAGCTCAATGGTGTCTCTGGAAGGAGGAATCGTACGCTATTAGATATGGTACGGTCCATGATGAGTTTCGCTGACCTACCCATCTCATTCTGGGGATATGCCCTAGAAACCGCAACTTACCTTCTGAATAGAGTTCCAACTAAGTCGGTAGTGTCTACACCATATGAGATATGGAAAGGGAAGAAGCCTGATCTTAAGGTTGTTAAGATTTGGGGCTGCCCTGCCCATGTTAAAAGACACAACCCCGATAAGTTAGAATCAAGGACAGAGCGATGCAAATTTGTGGGATACCCCAAGGAAACTTGTGGGTATTATTTCTATCATTTCGAGGACCAAAAGGTCTTTGTAGCTAAGAGAGCAGTGTTCCTTGAGAAGGAACACATTCTTGGCGGAGACAGTGGGAGAATGATAGAGTTGAGCGAAGTTGGAGAACGAAGCTCAAGCACCACTCTACAACCCGAGTCTGTTCAGGTACCTAATACACAAGTTTCAACTTTACGCAGGTCTGATAGAGTATCCCATCCTCCTGAGAGATATGTGGGACATATTAGAGGAGAGGATGTTGAGGATATTGATCCTCATACCTACGAGGAGGCTATTATGAGTATAGACTCCGGGAAGTGGCAAAAAGCCATGAATTCTGAGATGGATTCTATGTACTCCAATAAGGTTTGGAACCTAGTTGATGCGTCCGAAGGTATTGTATCCATCGGTTGCAAGTGGATCTTTAAGAAAAAGATCGGAGTAGATGGAAAGGTAGAGACCTATAAAGCAAGGCTAGTGGCTAAGGGGTATCGTCCAAGGCAAGATGTTGACTACGACGAAACCTTCTCACCCGTAGCAATGCTAAAATCCATCAGAATTCTATTGGCTATTGCAGCACACTATGATTATGAGATCTGGCATATGGATGTGAAAACTGCATTCCTCAATGGGAACCTCAAGGAGAAGGTGTATATGATACAACCTGAGGGATTCGTGTTCAAGAACTGCCCAGATAAGGTGTGTAGGTTGCTTAGATCCATTTATGGACTAAAGCAAGCTTCCCGAAGTTGGAACATAAGATTTGATGAGGCAATCAGATCTTATAACTTCGTTAAGAACGAAGATGAGCCTTGTGTGTACAGGAAAGTAAGTGGGAGCGTTATCACCTTTTTGGTTTTATATGTGGATGACATCCCAATCATTGGGAATGACGTAGGAATGCTATCCACAGTAAAGGCCTGGTTATCTAAACATTTCTCCATGAAGGACTTAGGGGAAGCATCATATACCTTGGGGATTCGAATCTATAGAGATAGATCCAAAAGGATGCTTGGCTTGTCCCATTCCAGGTACATAGAAACCATTGTCAAAAGGTTTAACATGGAAAATTCCAAGAAAGGGCGAACACGGATATGATACCTTATGCCTCAGCAATAGGGTCTATCATGTATGCAATGCTATATACTAGGCCTGATATAGCGCATGCTCTGAGTGTCACGAGCAGGTATCAGGCGGATCCAGGCTTGGAGCATTGGAAAGCAGTAAAGTGTATCCTTAAGTACTTGAGAAAGACTAAGGATCTTTTACTAGTATATGGAGATAATAGCCTTAAGGTTGAAGGCTATACAAACTTAAGTTTTCAGTCTGATGTCGATGATAGCAAGTCAAATTCAGGGTATGTGTACACCTTGAATAGAGGAGCAGTGTGCTGGAAGAGTTCCAAGCAAGATACCACTGCTGACTCGACCACAGAGGCGGAGTACATTGCTGCATCAGATGCAGCAAAGGAGGGAGTCTGGGTGAAGAAGTTCATCACAGATTTGGGAGTCGTGCCGAGTAACGAGGAGCCGACTTCCTTGTATTGCGACAACTATGGGGCGATTACTCAAATTAGGGATCCCGGGTCTCATCAGAAGTGTTCTGAGGAGGTTCCAACTTATCAGAGAGATCATAACCCGAGGAGATGTAGTAGTGGAAAGAGTTTCATCTGAAGATAACATTGCAGATCCACTGACAAAGTCGTTGTCTCAGATTATCTTTGAGTGTCACAGGGGTTTGATGGGGATCAGACATATAGGTGATTGACTTTAGGTCAAGTGGGAGATTGCTAGTCATAGGTGCCCAGCAAGCCAATCACGTGAGTGATAGTACGTGTGACTTGATACAGAATCTTTTTGCTTATTATATTTTGGCATATATCACTTTATAACTATTGCATAAATGCATATATATATTGTGATGTCCTTGGATTTGTGCAATGGGAATCAAATCGTGATGAGATCACGATAATGAGATCGATTCACCTTTAAACACATATCCTAAATAATCCCGGTCATAGGTCACTCGAGAGGGACATCGTGATAACCGGACAGACTGGTGTGCTGTATACCCGTCCATATGATGGATGCAGCTGGTCTCATAGCTGCTCGTGTAGGGACACTAGGGATACAGTATAGGTGCTCATTGGAGAATGAGTTCACTGATTGATCCGCTTACGGAATGTTGGATGGTTGATGATGCCTTATTGTTAGACAACGATTTCGTAGTCCTAGTGGTATATCTGGTCCTTAGACTTGAGACACCAAGGATGTCCTGTATGAGTGCTCCACTCTTTGATACCAGACTTATAGGTTTGGTTGTCCCAGATCTAGTACAACTGGTCATTGGGAGTGGTAGTCGACCTTACGAGGGCTATTGAGTGTCGATAGAGGATCATCCACTCTCGGCGTCATGAGAGGAATATCCCATGTGTTCTTGCTCAGACAAATCCCTGGCCAGGGTCATTCGGGTTGAGAGAGAAAGAGTTCTCCGGGAGAATCCGATTAGAGTGAGACTCGAGTAGAAACCGTATGGGTCTGACAGCACCATGCTCAATATACGGTCTCTGGGATATTAGATGGATGATGGACTATAGGTACACGGTAACTGAGGATAGACAGGTCCAATGGATTTGATTCCCCTGTATCGTTTGGGGACTATGGCGTAGTGGCCTAGTACGTCCGTAGTCGATGAGTCGAGTGAATTATTATAGAGATAATAATTCACTGAGTTAGAAGGAGTTCTGACAGGTATGACTCACGGCCAGCTCGATATTGGGCCTAGAGGGTCACACACATATGGTAGGTATTGCGATGAGTAGATGTTCGGATATGAGATTTCCGACGGAGCCCTTGTCTTATTGGATGCAGATCCAATACCCACTAGGGGAGGACCCATTAGGGTTTGATAGGGGACCTCTATAAAAATAGGAGGGAATTAGAGCCTCATAGGCTAGAGCCTTTGCTTGCCTCTCCTATTCTCCTCCCCCTCTCCACCTCAGAGTAGGCCTGGAGTTTTGAGGAGCGTCGTCGCAACCCTGCTGTGTGGATCACCGCTAGAGAGGAGGACGCTTGACCTCCTTCACCCTCTCCTAAGGATCTGCAAGGAAACAGGGATATACGATCTCCCTAGGTAACACAATCTACTCTATACGCAGTTTTAAGTTTCACGGATTTTGCGCACCAATCTTTGCACGACGACGAACATCTCTTTGGGAATCAGGGATTTTGTTTTCTTGTTCTTCCGCTGCGCATATGATGTCGCCCCCATGATTTCCCAACAGTGGTATCAGAGCCAGGTTGTTCGTGCGAATGATTGGTTTTGAACTGCGTGTGTTGTGTTTAGGAAGAATTTTGACGTCAAAATCGATCTGCGTGCTTGCTGCGCAGCCGAAGGCAGGCAGCATAGGGGCTGCGTCTGCAGCAGTCGGGCGGCGGCCTGCTTGCAGCGGGCTTGCGTCCGGCGGGGTTGGCAGCCCGCGGGTAGAGGCGCATGTGGCTGCTTCTCCCGCGGGGTGAGGCGCCGCAGGGCAGCGGCGCATGCCGTCGTTGCTCCCGCGTGGGCGGCCGCCCGGCGAGGCAGCACGGCCTGCGGGCGCTGCCTAGCGGCAAAACCGCCCACGGAGGGGGCAGCGCCCACGGGGGCGCCCAACTGCGGGGGCAGTGCCACCCGCAGGGGTGCCAACCCACGGTGGCTCCCACCTGCGAGGGTGGCGCCCCCGCACCGCCGCACAGGCCGCCGCCAGTGGCGGCGGCGGCAGCAGCAAAGGGGAGTAGGGCATTGCTAGCCCCTTTAGGCTTGTAAATATAGGTTGTGTCGTGTGGACACGTGTGAGAGATTTTCGGTCTGTAATGGACCATTTTACCCCTTTGTTGTGCAACTGTTCAGAGCTTGTAAAGTCTATTTGTAATTTGCATTGTTTATAAATTTTTTCGGAAATGTTTGCTTGTGGATCCCGAGTGAGGCGTTTTCCCTAACCCGGTTTCTCTTTTAAGGGTCCTAAGGGACTATGAGAGGCTGAGGAGGAGGCTGACCTTTGCGAACGGACACGCAAGGGTGCCGCACGACTTAGGCAAAACCAGCTAAGTCCATGACAGATGGTATCAGAGACAAGCAAGCTGGGAAGAATGCGGAGCACACAAAGGTTGGGATGGCTGAGTTTGAGCTACGACTCAATGTTGACAACAACACTTGATGGTGTTACAAGCAAGCGATGCGCTTGGTAAAGGATGAGACCATGCAAGGTGGAATGAGTTGTTCAATGACCGAAATAGTTGTGCATAGCTCACAGAGGTGAGGGGAATTGCTAACTCGAAGAATTTGGTACTCATGCAAGGGCTTGTATGCGGACGATGGAATGTTCGTGGCCATCACAAGACGACCGAAACTCAGTGCCATAGAGCATTGAAACTTTATCTTTGGCAGGTGAAGGATACGTCCGCAGGAGGCTGAAGTGTGCAGCGAGTTCAGCATGTTGCTAGGTCTTGAGTGACGCAGCGGGGGCTGTATTAACATGGAGTTGCAATCTAGCAAGTGCGTTTGCAGGAGGCAGAACAATGCGCAGTTTGTTCAGCAAATCAGAGTAGTTCAAGGGGATGGTGGTCTCCGAATCGAAGAGAGATTTTGCTCCAATGGGATAGATATCCAGGAGGGATAAATCCCAACTTTCTAGAGGGAGGATCATATGCAACAGACCGCACATGTTGAGGAGTACCTCAACAAATAACAACTCCACGAAGCTCAATGGACCGAGCGAGTGGCGAGGAGTCATCGCATGATCTCGCTTGAGAGAATGCATTGGTGGATGCATTACGAGATCAAGTGGGGGAGCAACCCAAAGCAACACAAATGAAGGCATACTTGGAGTCGATATAGAGATCAAACTCAAGGGAGGGCTGACCCGTGAAATGGTGGGCCTGAGGGCCACCATCAACTCAATGCAAAAACGAGGAATGGAGCAATTTGGGTGTAACTTAGCGAAGTACCCAAGCCGTATAAAGTGAGCCAACATAGAAGATGGAACATGGAGCGGAGGCATAAAGCTTTCCTTGGACAGAGGTCAAGGACATGAACTTTTGCAAAGACAAGAGCAGGATCATGTTGTTCCATGGGTCCTTCATTCTAATAGGGCGGACTCATCTTGTATTGTGCCAAAGACAAAGGGAGCTTTTGGGCACATGCACCTTATCTCATTTTTTATCTTTGTATTCGATTGCAGATGGACCCTTTGATTGGCGAGATGATTCAACACTAGCACATTTTTCGCTGTCCCAGTAGCGATGGCCACTCGTTTTGGCGTCATGAATGGGATAAGCATGGCACGTGTTCCATGTCCAGGTTCGATTAAGTTTCTTACTTCACAGCAACCCTCAACCTCAAGAAAACAGTTGATATTCTCTCTTATCTAAAGGTGGAAGGTATTTTTCCTAATAACCGCAAGTATAAAAAGAATCATATCTTCGGTATCCTCATAAGGGAAATAGGGTATAAACTAGCAATCTAGTGCAACACAAAATCGAGGAAGCAGCAGCTGTATCAGGTTCATATCTGTGTCAACAAATTAGGAAAGCAATTTATCAACGGTAAAATTTCTATTAAAAGAAAATGTACTTCCCCTGAGATTGTATTTCCTGGCTTCCCAATTTTCTGATATATCAAATAGAAGAAATCATGGTTGAGCTAATTTGAATACTTCTGGTTAAACCAATGTATGTGTTATTAATGTTCCTTGGTATAGAAGAACATACAGTTCAATGTTTTTTTTTTTTCATAAACAAGTCTAAAGTGTTCTTCAGAAAAAGGTTTTCATGTGTTTGATGTTCATAGCGGATAGTGGTTTTTTATCTGTTGACATTGTGATTCATGGATTACCTAGCATGATGTTGATGCGGAAGGAAGTCCATCCTACATTACTTCCTGCCCTCCAAAATCATGGATAATAACTAACATATGATGCTGTGTGATTCATTCAGTCGATACTTTTAAGGCTGTTTTTCTGTTTAGCATTATTCAGGTTTTCATTTTGTCTTAAGCTTGCAATATATCTTAAGTTCCATACTCCGAGTGATATCAAGCATCCTGATGAGACCACAATTGATATCAAGCATGATCTGTTCATAATATAAATTATGGCAAATGATTGTAATAACTTGTTATGACTTGATTTCATATTCTGATCATCGTGTTTCTCTGTTTGAACTGCAGGGGTGGTTGAATGTAGTGAAGTTTCATAATGCAACCAGATGATAGTATTGACCAAGATATGCAATTTCATATCGTACCGAAGTTTCGACGTTCGCTCGATACGGTACGATACTGTATACCGAGCGGTATACAGTATATACATATATATATATATATATACATATATATATACATATATATATATATATACATATATATATAAATGTGTATATATATATGTATGTATGTATATATATATATGTATATATATACATATATATACACATACATACATATATATATATACATATATATATATACATAATATATGTATATATATATATACATTTATATATATATGTATATTGACTAATATTATTTTAATATTAAATATTAGTAATAAGTAATTTGATTGGTATGATCTACTGTTTAATCTTTTATGCATCAAAAGGTAACATAAATTTTGGAAAGTACAAAAGTTCTAGATTTGATATTAAAGAATAATTTTGATATATTCCCATCCAATCAAACAAAATTTTTTGATGAGTCTTAAAATTTTTATTAATTTTGATACTGATATACATATCTCTTTTGTTTGTAAGGTAAAAATGAAGAATTCTATAATTCAAATATTTTCTATCTAGATTTTTATGGGTATTAATAAGATATCCTTTTTTTTTAGTGTGTATGAGTCCTTACTATTCCCATAATTTATATAATAATATGATAAAAGATTATAGTGTTTTTAAAATTTTTCTTTTTGAGTCATCGATAAGATCATTATTTTAAAATTTTCATTCATGTAATGGATTAATTGGTTTTTTTATATTTTATATGAATACAATTTTATTGATTCTTTATTTTGAACAGTATAATGTTGACTGACTCTATTTCATCATTTTTTTTCTTACTATTCGAGATCATTTGGTTTGAGATAAATTATATTGATAATGATCTTTTGAACCGGTTTTTTCGTTCACTTGACACAGTATTCACGTTCTTCTCATCAGCTTGCACGCACGTCACTTCCACATGAAAGATGTTAAAGACATGAGATTAAATTTTTTGTGGATCTTTTGGGCACTCACTTGTTTAAACCAACCCTAGCTATTGATCTCAAAAGGAGAGAAGCACTAGCTTGAGAAACCATATTTAATAGAGGTAGGATTTGTAACGCCAGCCAATCAACATCTAAGCTTGTATTACATCCAAACGTAGTACTCAAACGAAAGCAACCGATGGAAGAAGAAGACGCCAGCCAATCAACATCTAAGCTTGTATTACATCCAGTACTCAAACGAAAGCAACCGATGGAAGAAGAAGACTTCAGTCAAAGCTACTCTTTCCTAAATGCTGTTAAGATACGGAGGATTATACTGTTTTATTGCGAAGATTTTTATAACGCTGTACGAGATGATTTATCCTCAGGGCCACTAAAGGCTGCCAATGGTAACGTAGGTAGGTCTGTGGGTAATAATGGGTGGTAACCGTTCTGCAAACAAGCCTTATATATGAGCTCTATAACAATTACCTCGCCCGTTCTGATAGCAGCCGTGGAGGAACGAAACAAGTCGACGCGTTATTCTTCCGCCCTTTAGAGGTACGCCGATCTCTCTCTTCACTTCCTTCTTGTAGTTTCCTTGTGGGAATTCTGGATTCTGGCGGAGAAACGTTGCAATTTGTTGTTATTTTTGTTGTCGATCCCCTGTTCTCTTTTAGGGGATGAAATTTGCGCCATTGGATTTGGATTCCCTGTCAATTGCGTTCTTTTCGTTCTTTCTCGAGTTTGGTTTATCAGATTTGGATTCCGGTCTCTCATCAATTTTTTCTACCAATCTTTTACCTGACCAGAACAGCTATGCTAATTAGAGAGGCAGCATAGGGCACAATTCATTTCCTTGCATTAGGGGTTTATATTGTAGTCAAGCCTGGCTTCTTCAAGAGGATTGATCAAAGATCAAGCTTTGTGTCAAAGGTTTGATCAAACCATCAAATTCTAGTTTGGAATAGACCTTACTGTAACTCGAGAACCAGAACAATGAGATAAAGATTGACTATGCATTAAATATGATGATTGGATATTTTCACCATTCATTGTTCCCATTTAAACGGGTAAAAGATATCACTTTGTCAGTTGTTGGGAGTATGAGATAATTTTTTCAATTACTATTGAGAGAATATAATACTCATCTCCGGAGAAATATCTCTTCATCCGCTATCGTATACCATCGGGTTTTCAATGTATGCTTATATTAGTTGACGATTATATATGCGATTGAGATATATTGTATATAATCGATATATAATTTTATTTATTAAATAAAAATTATTATTGTTTATAATGGTTCATAAATTTGTATTTGACATATGAGTTTCAAGCATATTTGATTTATTATCATATCATATGAAAATATAAATATGTAATATATATTATTTTATATTTATTTTCAGATCAACCTACTTGAATAAAGGAAACATTTTTTAGCACGGCCAAGAAACTTTAGTTCATAAATTATATTATTGTAAGTACATGAATTTTAAATTTAATGAAATTTTTTCCTCTGTAATTATGGATTTCAAGTGATGATTTATTTATGATAATTGGCTTGTGACAGAAGAAGAGAAGGATTTAGCCACAGAGAGAAGAAATGGCAGCGGAGAAGTGGCATTACAATGTGGTGTCGCTGCTCTCCGGAACGGAGAGGGACTTTCTCATCCGTAACAATGGCGAGAAGGTACTCGAAAGTCTTCCGTCAATTACTAATAATTGTTGAGCTTCATGCTTACCTTAGAAAGTTAGGATCTTGTGAGACTTGCCTATCAATCTATTGCTACAGAAACTTAGAAACTTGTCGAATTTGCCTATCAATCTAAGCTAGCCTCGATTTAGTAGATTTTGTTCGAAGCAACAACTAGTCTTCCATGCTCGTCGGACAGTCTTTGTTTGCCTTTGAGATCTCCACCATGTCAAATGGATGCTCTGTCTAAGTCAAGAGCAGAGAGAGAGCATTTTTTGATCCGTGGTAAGGGACATAAAGCAATAGGATGCATCAAAGCCTGACGGGTTGAGTTTTGGATGAGAGATTAAGAGAGACGTAGGAGGGAAGGAAAAGGAGGAGGATAAGATGAGGCGAACTGCATATTGCTAAAATGCTAATCTTTCCCTATTTGAAGTATGGAAAATGCATGGCAACTTTAGTTTCTCACTGACAAGCTGTGATTTGTTCAGGTAGCCATCAGCAGTCTTGACGGGAAAAAGTTTGGTCTCTTCTTGTCGGACATCTGTTACGAAAGAATCGTCACTGATGATCTGATCAAAGTATACAATCAGCTGTCCTCGGAGGGCCGCGATTTCGAGATTGTCTTCGTGTCATGTGATTCATGCATGGAGACCTTCAATAGGTACTTCTCAGATATGCCATGGTTGGCAGTCCCATTTGCGGACTCCGACACACGCGAAAGGCTACATGATCATTTCGGCAGTTTCGAGGAGTATTATCCCGCTCAGCTTGTCATCTATGATGCCGCTATTGGCATGGTCGTTAACGAAGAAGGTCTCCGAGCTGTGGCAAAATATGGTGTAAACGGGTATCCATTTACTGTTAACAGGTTCTACGAGTTGGAGGCGGCTGCTAAGAAGGAACAGAGTCTTCGAAGTCTGTTGGTTTCGCCGTCCCGGGACTACTTGATCTCCAATGATGGATCCAAGGTAATCGATGATCTCCTTGTAGGAAGAGAATTAAACTACATTCTTGATCCACCAGCTTACTACCACCATCTAATCTATGCTAAATTGAAGCAGGTTGCCGTGTCGGATCTCGAAGGAAAGATTGTGGCTTTTTACTTCTGGTTTAATATTCCTGATAAATACGGCGGTCCCCATAAGTTGACTCTGGTGCTGGCTGAAATCTATAGGAAGCTTAAGGAAGCCGGGGAGAGCTTCGAAGTTGTGCTGGTGCCATTAGATGATAATAAATCATCCTATGAACAAGGCCTGGCAAGCATGCCATGGCTCGCGATTCCTTTCGAAGACGAGGGTTGTGAGAAGCTTGTCCGCTACTTTGAGCTCTGGCCCTTCCATTTACCAACCGTGCTTGTGATTGGTGCCGATGGGAAGATTATGCTTAAAAATTACGATAGGCTCATCTCCAAGTATGGAGTTTTAGCATGGGAAGCATTCCCGTTCTCTAAGGAGCAACTGGATTTATTGCCAGAGAAGGCAAAGGCTGCACAAACACTGGAATCTCTTCTTGTTGCTGGGGACCTCGATTATGTCATTGTGAAAGAAGGCTTGAAGGTAATGAATTGAGCATATAGTGAATCCACAGCTTGGTATTGTCAATGGCTAAGCCCTCATCATTGTGTTTGACAGGTTCCAGTGAAGGAGCTTGTTGGCAAGACCATCCTCTTCTTCTTTGCAATGAGTGATTCGTTTCATTGCCAGAAATTTCTTCCCAAGCTGATCGAGGCATATCACAAGATCAAGCGCATGGACAGTGCTTTCGAGGTGATCTTCGTCCCTATGGGCTATATGGATTCGGGTGCTTTCGAGTTCTTCTTACGCATGCCTTGGTTGGCGGTGCCGGTGGATGATGAGAGAATAAGATCTTTGGAGAACACTTTAGAAGCTCATTACGTCAACACCCTGGTTGTCGTTGGTCCTACAGGTCAAACGATCACAGAGAACGCCGCAACTTCGTTGAAGATGTATGGAGCTGATGCCTACCTGTTCAGTGAAGAGAGGATCAAGGAGGTAGAGATGGCACAGACACTGGAATCTCTTCTTGTTGTTGGGGACCTCGATTATGTTATTGGGAAAGAAGGGTTGAAGGTAATGAATCGATCATATAATGAATCCACAAATGGGCATTGTCAATGGCTAATCTCTTATCATTGTGCTTCACAGGTTCCGGTGAAGGAGCTTGTTGGCAAGACCATCCTCCTCTTCTTCTCCATTCGCATGTCCGGTAAATGTCGTGGATTTCTTCCCTATCTGATCGAGGAATATCACAAGATCAAGCGCAAGGACAGTGCTTTCGAGGTGGTCAACATCTCGATGGACAAGGATCAGGATTCCTTTGAGGAGTTCTTCTCCGGCATGCCTTGGTTGTCGCTGCCGTTCGGTGATGAGAGGAAGAAATCTTTGAAATGTACTTTCCAAGTCAATATCCTCTACCCCTCCTTGGTTGCCATTGGTCCTACAGGTCGAACTAGCACAAGGAACGCCATGCATTCGTTGGCGACCCATGGAGCCGATGCCTACCCGTTCAGCGAAGAGAGGATCAAGGAGTTGGACCAGAAGATAGACGAGATGGCAAAAGGATGGCCTGAGAAGAGGAAGCATGAGCAACACAAGCATGGGAAGTTGGAGTGGAGCTGCCTGCACGGCCTGTATAGGTGTGGTGACTGCCACAAGATTGGAAGTGGATGGTGCTACTTGTGCTCCATGTGCAGTTTCGGTCTCCACCCCAAATGTGCACTGAAGGAGGAGAAGAAGGAAGAGGAAGAACATGATGAAGGATCTGAGTGTGATGGAGAGGTTTACAACGATTTCGAAGATTCTGAAAATTCCGAAGATTCCGAAGATTATGAAGATTCTGAATAAGAATATGTAATGCAATGGTGTTTATGTTTTGATGGGAAGAGCTTTCGATCGATGCAATGAAAGTAGCGGCATTATGACAGTCATATCAGTAAAAATCTGACGAAAATCTTTTCTTATTTGCTCCATATGATCAATCAAGCTTCATAATAACAACACCAATTCAACAAACATATTTGAGCCACAAAGACCAAAGAATAAGAATGTATAATTCATGGCAACAAAGACGAGAAAAAATCAACAGTGCTACCGTAAGTACGTATCTGTAATGATTGCTCTTCTCTTCCACCAGTATGCAGAGTATAAGAAAAAGTGTATGGTGTATCCTCTCGTCTCTTCCCGATTGGATATAGCTACAATGTGTAAATATATTCATACGTGATGCGGTGCACTCATAAGGTGTTAATGCAATGCACTCAAAACTGGACCGGTCATGTAGTCATGTTTGTTTGTTTTAATGTACTACAAAGTGCAATGCACTCAGAAGACATACTAACGGATGATCTACCAAAGTAAATGCACAAGATAATTAATTTACTTGTCCAATGAGAAGTATTTAAATTGACACATGATCTCAATTGTTTTGGATGTCATGATTCCTTCTATTTGATATATCAGAAAATTGGAAAGCGAGGAAATACAATCTCAAGGGAAGTACATTTTCTTTTAATAGAAATTTTATAGTTGATAAATTGCTTTCCTAATTTGTTGACGTAGATATGAACCTGATACAGCTGCTGCTTCCCTAATTTTTTGTTGCACTGGATTATTGGTTTATACCATATGTCCCTTCTGAGGATACCGAAGATACGATTCTTTTCATACATGCGGTTATTAGGAAAAATACCTTCCGCTTTTAGACAAGAGAGAATATCAACTTTTTTCTTGAGGTTGAGGGCTGCTGTGAAGTAAGAAACTTGATCGAACCTAGATAAGGAACATGTGCCGTGCTTATCCCATTCATGTTGCCAGAACGAGTGGCCATCGCTCCTGGGACAGCGAAAACTGTGCCAGTGTTGAATCATCTCGGCAATCAAAGGGTCCATCTGCAATCGAAGACAAAGATAAAAAAAAATGATGAACGACTCACACTCTCATTTTGCAAGGTACCTTTACGATAGAGTAGTCTGTGTCAGAGCCGAACATACCTTACGTCGGTTGTATTTAGAAACTGACGACATATTCTTGTCACAAGATGGAAACATTCCATTGCGAAGAGCGGGCCAAAGGCCATGGATGGCAAAAAAAATTTCCGGATACCCCGTACTCATAGGACAGCAACGGTTGGCGTTGCAAAATGATCCGGGCCACTAGATGCTTCAAATCAAACGATCAATATAGAGAAGAACAACAAGATAGAAAAAAAAATTAGACTTACATAAAGAACCAAGTGAAAATAATCATAAGTGGACGCAGCAACGGTGGAGAAATTAGCAAGAAAGCAGTGGTGGAGAAAACCAGCTAATTAATATTGTCTGACTTTTTATTCATATTGTCAATTTTGAACTGGATGCCTGTTAGTTCTTCGATGTATCTAGCATGAATGACATCTTTTTTTATCTTAATATGTGCATCCTGAATGATCCAGATTAGATGGTATCTTTTGGTCATTAATTTTGATTTTCAGTGCTATAATGATCGTCTATCATAAATATCATTCTTTATTTGCTTGTGTATAAGCCTAGCTACTTTATCGTGGATGTAACTTTTTGTTCAGAGTAGCATACTGTTAGCAACTAGCTTCATCAACTTGGACTCCTTTCAAGTCCTTGGATTCCCATGAGGAGGGTGTTGAAAATATTCATTGGTTTTGGTGGAAAAAAATCATTAGTTGATTGACTCAATGCCTTTACCATAAAATCACTTGTCAGTTTATATCTGCTCCTTTAAACTAGTTGATTAAGAATAAAACAAAGAAAGAGAAAAACTATTCTATATTGGATTCAGTGATAATCTTCTTTTTGTGTTGAAAGGCAAAATTAATGTAGTGATCGGAAGTGATTTTTAGTTTTTGTTCAAACCGATAAATGAAAAGTTATATGCCACTTATTGAAGCTTCTCTAATGGGATATTATGATTATCCTGCCTACTGGCTAAGGTTTCTGATTAGATACAGGTTATTATGAAGAAGTCTGGTAGGTGTCCTTTTTGCCTTTAAATGATGATTCAAGTTTTACCAAGCTATCTTTATAAGCACAAAAGTCTAATTAACCTGAAATCTCTGAGAAATTAGTCAGTGAATTGGAAGTATTATGTCATAAATTTCTTGGTAGTTGTCTTTTAACTAATATATAATATGCTAGATTGAGATTCCATAATAAGTATCTAGGTGATGTTTGTTTGATTTGATGAACCCTAGCATTTTTAAAAGTTGAGTCAAATGACGTTGAACATTCTTTCTTAGTTTCTTGTTTTTGACTTGATAGTTCTATACTTGTTCTTTCATGACAACATGAATATTCGAAGTAGCTTTTTAACTTTTCTAAGTATTTTGCAGAAGGATGAAAACTCTAGTATTGAGGATTATTTTGGGGATGAAGTACTAAAAGTGCGAGCTTGTGGGATGTCATTTATTACACTTGGAATAAATATCCGGTTAGTTAATCTTTTTAACTTGTGACATCAGGAAATGTTGCTTTATTTTTTGTGGTGTTTAGTTTTAGAGCATAGCTTCTTAGTGTCAACCACAACAAGAATCATGTGATGTTATAGGAAATTCGGTTTTCATGGTTTCAACCTTCTACAAAAGTAGATATGTTCTAGAATAACCAAATATCGTAAATGACTCCCTTAAATTCTTAGCATCATAATTGATCCTAAATTTCTTCTGACAACGTGTTGGCATCAATATTGTTGTATGTAAATTTCTTGGGACAGAAGATTGACATATTATGTATTGCATTTAGCTCACTTGTAAATCTAGCATTGTTCCTGATATAAAGCACAGTATGTAACAAGCAGGTAGGTAATTTCATAGTTTAAAGGAAGATCCCACAATTGAGGTGCTTTCTTGAGTGCACAATTTCACATCGGCATGCTTCTTGATAACTATGTTTAGTAAATTGTTTACAGATATCTAGGATCAGAGATCCTCATAGATTGATTTTGTTTTTATCAAGTAAAATATTTAATATATGAAGATTTAAAACAATCATTATGTACTTCAATAAAAGATTTATTAGTTGCATGGAGTGGGACATGCATGTTCTAGTTACGTTGGCTTGAGTCTGTACTTGACTTGATCCATCCTTGGGAACTATTTTATCATATTTCTACTGATTGCAGTTCCATTTGTGTATTTGTCAATTATTTTTGTCCCTTCCCTATGATTTGTAATTTTTGATTTGTTGATGTGCCTTAACTTGCGACGGCTGCTATTACAGCGAATGTCAAAATCAATCAAAATGGTTTCTAAAGGTGTGATGAAGGAACACCTTCTGCTTGTTGCAAACAGCATGACTTGCACTGGAAAACTTATCGGTTTCAACACTGGTGGTTATAAGGCGCTCTTTCGTTCTTTCAAAGTTGAAGTACCATTTACTGAAGCCACTTTATTTGTAAGTGCATGTCTGAATATTTAAGCTCTTCTTTGTTCATTTACATCAAGTGTGCTTTTTAATTTTGTCTGATAATAACATTAGAATGTTTCTATTCTTCTTGCAGACACCAATGAAATGCTTTGAAAGAGCTGCTGAGAAGCGTCAGGTTGATTCATTAGCCAGTGTGGTTTCATCCTGTTCATGGGGCAAAAATGTGGCTATTGGGACTGGTGCACACCATTCCAGATTCTTTGGGATAAGAAACAGGTTCCATTTTCCATTCACCCAATACCATGTACCCATGACTTTATTGAAATATTTGTACATATAATGAATGAGAGTTAATTTACCTTATTTCTGCTGTGACAGATGGCAATGAACAAAGATATTGGAAAAGGAGTCTATGACTTTCTGGAGTTATCAAGGGAGACATCCAGTGGAGAAGCAACTGGCAGATATCTAGCAGATGTTGATGAAATGGCAGAAGAAAATGGAATTTGTCTATCACCTGACCTCGATGGATGTATGACTTTTGATGATGTTGAGTACAACTTTCAGAAAAGGATTGGCCTGGTAAATGGAAAATCTGGCGAGTCTAGCTGGGAAGTGGATCCAGTTTCGGTCAAGTCAGGTAACCGGGAGGGATGGGGAGATAAAGAATCAACTCATGTGGACAACTGTGAATCCCCAGCAACCAAACATAATGTTTGGTCTAGTTGGGATTCCATCCAAGTGAAACAAAAGACTGTTGAATCTGAGAATCTGGCAGGTGATACTGTACCTGGTGAAGATATGGATGCACAGAAACATTCTGGCACAGCAGATGAGTCTGTTGCATGGGGGAAATGGACGGCAGACGGGAACTCAACTGCCTGGGACAAATTGTCTCACAGGAATTGTTGGAATGAGGCAAGCAAGACCAAGGTGGATTTGAAACATGGTGATGAGAGAGATTAGTTGAGAAAGAGGTGAACAGGAGAAGGGAAGGGAAACATAGGTTCAACAGCCACAACCTAAGTTCCTCAACTTGTTTTCCAATAGGCTTGGCTAATGAAAGGATACACTACATCTGTTATGTATTAAAGCATCAGTAACTTACCTGGCATTGACATTTGAAAAGCACCCACAACTGCTCTAAATAAGTCATCAATAACTTATCTGATGGGCTTTTCTGAAAAGGAAGCATAAGTGTTCTAAACAAGGTTTAAACTAGAACAATTTAAATGTATCTCTAAAGGCTTAAATTTATTTATTGGTCTCATCTGCTGCAGTGTACATATGGTGGTGGGTATTGTTCGTACTACAGTGACAGAAATAGTAAAGAGCCCCATTACAAATGACTTTAAACCAAATGAAGCCCAAACTAAACTTAAACAAATTGCACAAAATCCAGTATCAAAACCTTTAAGCTAGTAGATAAGAAAATTTAATAAACTCTTGGGTGGATCAGCAGGCCTTGATGTTTCATCGATGGCTATCAGAGACTGGCTAATGCTTCCACCTTCCCTATTGGTTATGCATACCTTCATGCAGCAGATCAGAGGTGTTTAATCTCACATCATCTAGACGTCTGAGCCCTAACCCAGGGACTTTGGATGCTGCTGTTAGTGCCTTGATTTAGAGATTGTTACTTCTCATGTCATCAGGATTGGGTTTTATGACCTTGCTTAGAATTGCTTTACACAACCTTATTTCGATGATCGTAGAAACCATCCAATCCAATGTTATATACTATGATGTATAAATGCTTATGGCTATCACATTTTATTTAAATAGACATCATAAAAGTGACAATGAGCTCATACATTTTTATATAGAGAGAGCTTATTATTTTGCACGATTATGCTATGATTAAATTTAAAAATTCTGGTCTCAATAATTAGTTCTATACACATTGTTTATTTTTCCTCATTTATTATATTAAGGGTAGGAAAGACCATGAACATGATTTCTTACCTAACTGACATATGTTTATTTTATATTCCTATTTGATTCATGAGAGTTTGAATATAGGGCCTAAAATAGCAGTTGAACTTGGGTGAACAATTTTCCCTAAAATGTCCTGCTTTTCTCACGTACATATTATTGGTTGGTCATGGAAAAACTATCCTTTTAGATGTTACTTCGTCAATGAACAAATTGTATGATATTTGTAACGTCATGCTTGCTCTGATGGTATACATATCTTGGTTATGATATATTATTTCAGTGATGGCAATCGACTTTCTGCTGATGATCAAAAGTTCATCTTGGAGAATGTTTTCAAGTACCACCCTGATAAGCAATCAAAGGTGTCTGATCAAGTTGACTACATTATGGTAAGCTGGACGAGTCATGTGTTCCCAATAAAGCGACAAGGGCATTGCATGACAATGGTCCAAACCATGGTTGTTTTTTCCTTAAATTAATCTTATTTAGTTGCAATGTCACATAAAGATATATTTATTTTGCTGATGGCAGGTTGACAAGAACATGAGCTTCCAAGACTCGAGGTGCTTTTATGTGTTATCATCGGATGGCACAAGTGCAGACCTCTCCTGTCTCAAATGCATGGGGAGTCCTTTTGTAAAAAGTATTTTAAGAGGCTTCGTTCCGGGCCTGCCGTGTTAATGACGTTGCCATCTCATCCCATGAAAGGGTTAAACCAGGGCTTAAAATTTTGTTATGTCAATAATGCTGATGATAACCATTATTTTCTTTAGGAAACTTGTTATGTGAGGCATATCAGGTAAAATTTCACTATTTTTATTTTTATTTTTATTTTCATTACGAGAACTTTATGTAACGGTTATTATTAAATATCTTATTTAATAATAATGTAACCGTTCATTCATAATTCAAATTTCTTCATTTATTATGGTTTAAATGATTTCAGTTTCTTATTCTTTATGCATGAAATCATTATTATTAAATTAAATATTTAATATCATTAAGTTCGATCCAAACGTTACAAATTTGAATTAATTCTTGAACGTTATGAGTTGGTGATGATAAATGTTCTTGATGGGAGAACATTTATATATACACGAGGATTTTGGTCCCTTGGCTCAATCATCTCTTTGAAGCGAAATGCTTTCCTACACTATCTAAAGCGAGAGTTCTGAGTCGAGAAGAACCAAAGTTCAAGAAGAAACCT
Source organism: Musa acuminata AAA Group (assembly GCF_036884655.1). Lineage (NCBI taxonomy): Eukaryota > Viridiplantae > Streptophyta > Magnoliopsida > Zingiberales > Musaceae > Musa > Musa acuminata. The sequence continues at coordinate 2,709,628 of NC_088343.1, read as the reverse complement.
CTGTAGAAATTCTTGACGACAATGGCTGAAGGTACGTTATTTCGTTTCCGCATTAGTTTTATTGTGTTTCTATTACAATGATTTAGAAACACAAGTTGGCTTCATTAAAATTTCTAACACTTTATTCCACCATTCTCTTTTATGAAACTTGTATTGGGTTAATTTTCATTAGGAGATTGGGTTAATATTCCAATTCTATAACGAAAGACCTAATGGAAGGTAGATATGTTAAGAGATAGCGGAACTCTCATAAATAGAGAAAAAAAAAAAGATATATAAAGAAAAATGCTTTTGTTAGACAAATAAAATATTTTAATCAAAGTAGATCAAGGTTCAAGCGATAGAAATGGCATGTAAGGCATTTGCAGATCAACCATCCCCAAACCTTATAATACTGAAAGTGCTTGATAGTGGTTACTCAATGATAAATCTCACTTCCCAATGAAACATAATACTGAAAAATGGAAAGCAGATAATCTGATATATATTGAAGTGATGACCACATGACAACTTAGAGAAGAAACAAATCAATCTTGGTCAATACCAAAAATCTATACTGCAGATATGCACATACAGGGATACCTACTCAATTAAGAACTCATGAGCACAGTCCTTCAAAGTGACTCTTTTTAAGCAGTTCAAAACTGCGAATGCTGCATTTTCCTTGCAAAATCTTTTCTGGCAGCAGCAATCATTCAAGTACAAAATCACTCCGCGGTCAGAAACATCATTTTTGTAACTGACCTTACAAAGAAGAATTTCCTGCAAGATACGCATGTCTATTAAACACAAATCATGTTTCTCTTGGACCTATGCAAGTCCAACCAAAATGAAGATGAAGATTAATTTGCCAAGTAGAAACATAACATAGATGACTCACTTTCATGAGTTCCCATGATGAATTGTTACTTTGAGATGAATCAAGAACTGCCTTATATGCAAGGTTTGATATTGCAGTTGCAGCCAACACACCTACAGGATCACCAGCGGGTGGAGTATTTACGGAATTAACTCCTTCATCATCCACATACTCAAGCTGCACAAGTGAACCAGTACACACATTTCTGACACTTCCATCATAGCAGATAACAACATCTCGAAGAATTGCCATCAAATATTTAAACAAAGTTCCAGGTTCTGTGAGTCTCTCTAGACGAACGAACTATCACTTCTCTGGATGATATCGCATGGACTAACATTTCATATGGATTTAGACCATGAAAAAAAGAGTTCTTCACCAGTCCATATGCTTCTGATGGATGATCAACTTCACCAGCGGAATACTTGCTTACAAAGTTTAAAAAGCAGTCATCAACCAAAGCCCTTGAGTAATATTTTCCTTGATCAAAAAGTTGAAGACCTAAAAATCCAAGCTGTTCAACCACTTTAACCATTGATGAATCACTTTTTGAGTCAGTCGATTAAGTTACCCAGTGCAGAAGAATTCAGGATAAATTTCGCTATTGGATCCTTCATGCTTCTAAGATGGTTCTGAACTTGCAATTCCACAAGTTCATCACGTCTTGATCTCAATTGATTGAGTATGCATGAATTTTTCTCGATGCTTCCTTGAATTTCACTAACAACAGCCTTTGATAAAATAAAATCTTTCAAACAAATACTAAAGCCTTCCATAAACAGCATCTCCACTAGTAAAGGCTGTATATAATTGAAGAAATTAAGAACCTCCATTGGGCCCTTCATGCGGTAAATATGAGTCATGATGATATCTGTCAGCAAAGACTGCACTACATCTTGTTGATCAGTGTCTAACTTCAAAATTTCACTCTCACGTATAAAATATCGTTCGCCAGAACAGTCCAACAAAAGCAGGGAACACATTCTGGAGAACTTGAAGAATTGTCCAACAAGGACCACATTTAGTAGCCTTGACTATTGCAGGTGGTGGCAGCATTGATGAGACATACATCCCCAATTGTTGTGCTACTTCCTTCTTTATGAAACCAGGTTTGAATATAAGCTTCAAGGCCAATGAAGCATCCTGAACAAGCTGCAAGTTCAAGCTCCCAGAATGGGAACTAAGCAGCTGTTTTTCCACACTAAATAATTCTAGAACCTCAGCTTTCGCAGATAGGGATTGTGGATAGAAAATATGAACACAGTCACCATCACATATAAGAGGATTGATCTTAACAGTATGATCATCGTGAATATAAACATAGAATGCTTGTAATGAGTGCTTATGAGTACTGGGGGGGGCTGTTCATAAAAACTATATCCCCATCTAAAATTTGACGATTTATAACCTGGCCAATTTTAAGATTTGTATGCCCCTTTGACTCTACAGAAATGGCATAAGTGGAGGAACCATCTTTGTATGTAATACACAAGCAGCCATCAACTACATTCTGCAAACGAGTTATATTATGCTCAGTCACACGTTCTTCAAATGTAATTCTCTTTGCTATTTCTGATGGTAACCCCACTACATTAATTCCAACATAAGGGTCTCCACTAACAACAGAACGAGAGGAAAACCCAGAACCCTTTCTGATAAATAAAGTTCTAATCTTATCAAGCCACTGCTTTGTCAAATACTCATTAGTCTCATTGCCAAATGCAAATCTTCTTGTGATGTCACGAGGTGCCTGTTAGGTAAGAAGTAAATTGATTTGAATTAAACATCAAAACAAAACAAAATTCTTCTGGAAGCTTCTCCAAAATTTTAAGAGCCTAAAATACATAGTTACATTGCAAGCTTAAGACAAAATGGAAACCTGAATAATGCTAAACAGAAAAACAGCCTTAAAAGTATCGACTGAATGAATCACACAGCATCATATGTTAGTTATTATCCATGATTTAGAGGGCAGGAAGTAATGTAGGATGGACTTCCTTCCACGTCAACATCATGCTAGGTAATCCATGAATCACAATGTCAACAGATAAAATACCACTATCCACTATGAACATTAAACACATGAAAACCCCTTTCTGAAGAACACTTTAGACTTGTTTATGAAAAAAAAAAAACATTGAACTGTATGTTCTTCTATACCAAGGAACATTAATAACACATACATTGGTCTAACCAGAAGTATTCAAATTGGCAAATGATTTCAATTGTTTTGGATGTCAACCATGATTTCTTCTATTTGATACATCAGAAAATTGGGAAGCGAGGAAATACAATCTCAGGGGAAGTACATTTTCTTTTAATAGAAACTTTACAGTCGATAAATTGCTCTCCTAATTTGTTGATGCAGATATGAATCTGATACAACTGCTGCTTCCCCGATTTTGTGTTGCATTGGATTGCTGGTTTATACCCTATTTCCCTTCTGACGTTTTGGAAGATAAGCTTCGAATTATACTTGTTGTTATCAGGAAAAATACCTTCTGCCTCTAGCGAAGAGAGAATATCAACTTTATTCTTGAGGTTGAGGGCTGCTGTGAAGTAAGAAGGTTGATCAAACCTGGACAAGGAACATGTGCCGTGCTTATCCCATTCGTGTTGCCAGAACGAGTGGCCATCGCTGCTGGGACAACGAAAATTGTGCCAGTGTTGAATCATCTTGCATATCAAAGGGTCCATCTGTAATCGAAGACAAGGATAAAAAACGATGAATGACTCACACTCTCATTTTGTAAGGTACCTTTACGATAAAGTAGTCTGTGTCAGAGTCGAATATACCTTATTGACACGGACTTAGCTGATTTTGCCTAAGTCGTGCGGCACCCTTGCGTGTCCGTCCGCAAAGGTCAGTCTCCCCGAAGCCTCCCCTGGTCCCTTAGAACCCCCAAAAGAGAGAACAAGACAGAGAAAATGCCTCACTCGGGATCCATAAGCTAACATGTCCGAAAAACACTTTATAAGCAATGCAAATTACAAACAGACTTTACAAGCTCTGAATAGTTGCACAACAAAGGGTAAAATGGTCCATTATAGACCGAAAAGCTCTCGCACGTGTCCACATGACACAACCTTTATTTACAAGCCTAAAGAGGCCACCAACCCAACTAAAGTGGGACTATTAAGCCTTCGGCCGCCCCTTTACATTCTGTACAAGGCATGAACATGCCAAACGACACGGACACACATAAGCAATACATCCAACATCTTGTTGAGAAGTTTGTCCGTGACATTCTCCCCCACTTATCCCTTCGACGTCCTCGTCGAAGCCTTTGTCGACACTGCAACTCCTCACCTCTGCTGAGTCTTCAATCTTCTGCTCTCGCTGCAATGCGTCCGTTGGCTCCCAACTGTTCTCCACTGCTGTGTTTGAGTAGTCGAACCTTTGATCCGCCATGCTGCTACAACTCACCAATGACTTTGACTCTGTTGTGGGGTTGGCTGAGTTGTGTTGATCCTTGTTGATTCCTGCGGATCCGCCAGATGAAGGAAAAGACCATCCTTACTGCGCCAGTCTCTCAGAAATTCCACATGCTGCTTGAACTGGGTGGATGCTTGTTGGAGCTTTCACGAGCATCATCTCGCAAACTTCTGAAGTTTCGGGTCCTTCCTCCACAAAAATCTGCTCATTGACTCTTCTTTCTGTTAGTTGTCACCTCCAAGTAGGTTCGCATCACTTCCGCTTTCGATTGGCATTTCGTTGGGAAATGAAGCGGACAATCTACTCTCAGTAGCACTGATCACCGTTGGTGAGGATTTGACAACTATTGTCTTTCATCATCTTCGAAGGGTCTTTGAACTTGTGCAGAGCTCCTCTGCTGGATAGATAAGAGAATTGGGGTACTCGGTTTCGCCCATTCTCTTAAAGGTTGAGAAGGCAAAGGTTACTTGACTTCGCCCGCCTCCTCGAGGTTGTACTTCATGCATCGAGCTGGTTACTGGCCTTCGCCTGCTCTTTGCTCACACTTCTGAAGCACTTGAAGTGTTTGCACTCCTTGCGTTGAGTTAGTTACTGTGATTCACCTTCTCAATGCCATTGAACTTCTGGAATGCAGGAAGTTTTCACCCCAACTTGGAGTAGTTCTCTGATAGATGAGGTCGCCTCTGGGATTGTACCGTCTTCTCCATCAACCCTGCCGCCTACTCCACTGAGTAGCAAAGGTACAGCACCACGTACTGTCTGCTTCGTTCCTTGGTCGTGCACTCTTGCATAACCCGAAGTCCTTCACTTACGGCTATCATGATGAGAAACTTGTTGACACCGGTCTTACGAAGTTTCTTGGCCTCTGCCCTTCAGCCTTGTCTCGGTACTTGGAGATCGCCTCTGCATGCTCCACCTCCTCGGCCCCTTTCACGACCAAGCGCTCTCCCTCCGTGAGAGCAAGGGATCAATGACTTTGACGGAAGTCCCGCCTCTGCGGTACCATGGCGCTGCCATGCCCATGGCCCTACTATCCGTCACCTCGCCTCTACATCCCTTTTCTCCATGATCAGTAGATATGCCTCCGTGGCACTCCTCTGAGTCCACCTCCATTCTAACTGATGCTTGATTTTAGGTAGCTAAGTCCCTCTGGACTCATCGTCGCTTCCTCGCCCCTTTCGACCTCCTGCTTCAACACCTCTGTGTTCTCCAAGCAGTCTGTTTGGTCGATGGAAAGACAGACTGCAACTCCCATGCATGGCCTCTGCCATCACATTGTAGGGTTTGCACCGATTCTGTTCTCCTTAGCTTCCTTGGTAGCAACGTTCGCTTACTCGACCTTGTCCTCTGACTTGTCGGGCTCCCTTAAGCGAATATGAGCTCTGGAGCAGTCCAACTCTCCAGCTGCTTCGATCATACCTCTGTATGATCAAGTCCCTCCCATGGAACTCACTGGTACTTGCATTCGAACTTTTCCCTTGGTGGAACCCAGCCCCCATATGCTGATGACCAAGGTTTTCATCCGATGCAAAATTCGGTGCACGCCCGGAAGACCCGCCTCTGCGGTACCATAGCCTTCACTCCTTGAATCCATAGCCCTTCTTGCCGTCGTGTTGTTCACCAAAGCGAAGCTCCCAGTAGCTCCCGATCATACCTCCATATGATCTCATCCCTCACGGGACAAAGTCGTGTGTATCGCATTGCCACGAACTGTTCCACCACGATCCGCTGCACCATGTCGCCTCCTGGTGACATCTCCATTGCATTCTGATCCTTGTGGAATAAACTCGAATTGTGAACCCTCCATGTGTGGCCTCTGCCAATACATCGCAGGGTCTCCTCCACCTTCGATTTTGTTCGCTTCTTTGGCAATCGACCTTCATCCACCCACTCTTGGGTCACACCAAGATGAAGCACCACTCTAGGACAATCCGTCGCCTAGTAGCTCCCGAAGTCCCCCGACTTCGCTGCAATCAGTGCACCATTGTCTGGATCCTGGGCCTCTGCCCCTACCAGCACAATCTTCGCTGCGCACCGCCTCCTTCACAACAACTTGAATGACAACACTGTGGCATATTCTTCAAGAGTACCCGCCTCTGCGTCCTCTTGCCCCGTGCTAAGGCCTTCTGAACTCAACTTCGCCTCCGCAAATTGAGTCGCCTTAGTTCTTCCATCAAATGCTCCTCCGAGATGAAGTGCATGTGCCCCGAAGCTCCCTTCGTCTTTGGCACCATGCAAGATGAGTCCGCTCCGTCAGAATGAATGACCCATGGAACAACATGATCCTGCTCTTGCCTCTGCAAGAGTTCATGTCCTTGACCTCTGTCCCTGGAAAGCACTATGCCTCTGCTCCATGTTCCATCTTCTATGCTGGCTCCCTTCATGCGGCTTGGGTACTTCGCCAAGTTACACCCAAGTTGCTCCGCTCCTCGTTTTTGCATTGAGTTGATGGTGGCCCTCGCGCCCACCATTCCACGGGTCAGCCGTCCCTTGAGTCCGATCTCCATATCGACTCTGAGTGTGCCTTCATTTGTGTTGCTTTGGGTCGCTCCCCCACTTGATCTCGCAATGCATCCACCAATGCATTCTCTCAAGCGAGATCATGCGATGACTCCTCGCCGCTTGCTCAGTCCATCGAGCTTCGTGGGGTTGTTATTTGTTGAGGTACTCCTCCTCAACATGTGAGGTCTGTCTCACATGATTCTCCCTCTAGAGAGCCGGGACTTATCCCTCCTGGATAACTATCCCGTTGGAGCAACATCTCTCTTCGTTTCGGAGACCACCATCCCCTTGGACTACTCCGATCTGCTGAACAAACTGTGCACTGTTCTGCCTCTTGCAAACGCACTTGCTAGATTGCGACTCCATGTCAATACAGCCCCCGCTGCACCCCTCAAGGCCTAGCAACATGCTGAACTCGTTGCACACTTCAGCCTCCTACGGACGTATCCTTCACATGCCGAAGAGAAAGTTTCAATGCTCCATGGCGCCGAGTTTCGGTCGCCTTGGGATGGCCACGAACATTCCATCGTCCGCATACAAGCCCCTGCATGAGTACCAAATTCTTCGAGCTAGCAATTCCCCTCACCTCTGTGAGCTTTTGCATAACTCTTTTGGTCGTTGAGCAACTCATTCCACCTTGCATGGTCTCATCCTTTTGCCAAGCGCCTCGCTTGCCATGAGCGCCATCCGGAATGGTTGTCAACGTTGAGCCGTAGCTCAAACTCAGCCATCCCAACCCTTGTGCGCTTCAAATTCTTCCAAGCTTGTCTGTTCTCGTGGTGCCTCTTGCGCGAAGGGTTGGCCATTCCTCTGAATGCCAATCTCAGATGCCCGCTCCACTAAGCGACTCCTTTTCCCTACATCTTCATGCCCGTTTTCCCCATAACGGTCGCGCGTGTGCTGATTGCCCTCAACGCAGCCCCGCTAGGTCCCCCACGTTTGCACGCTAAGTGTTTCTATGAGTGCTTGTCCCGCTCTGATACCATATGACACGGACTTAGCTGATTTTGCCTAAGTCGTGCGGCACCCTTGCGTGTCCGTCCGCAAAGGTCAGCCTCCCCGAAGCCTCCCCTGGTCCCTTAGAACCCCCAAAAGAGAGAACAAGACAGAGAAAATGCCTCACTCGGGATCCACAAGCTAACATGTCCGAAAAACACTTTATAAGCAATGCAAATTACAAACAGACTTTACAAGCTCTGAATAGTTGCACAACAAAGGGTAAAATGGTCCATTACAGACCGAAAAGCTCTCGCACGTGTCCACATGACACAACCTTTATTTACAAGCCTAAAGAGGCCACCAACCCAACTAAAGTGGGACTATTAAGCCTTCGGCCGCCCCTTTACATTCTGTACAAGGCATGAACATGCCAAACGACACGGACACACATAAGCAATACATCCAACATCTTGTTGAGAAGTTTGTCCGTGACATTATGTTGGACGTACTTAGAAGATGATGGCATGTTCTTATCACAAGATGGAAACATTCCATTGCGGAAAGCGGGCCAAAGGCCATGGATGGTAAAATTTTTTTCCGGATACCCCGTACTCATAGGACAGCAACGGTTGACGTTGCAAAATGATCCGGGCCACTAGATGTTTCAAATCAAATGATCAATATAGAGAAGAACAACAAGATAGAGAAAAAAATTAGACTTACCTGAAGAACCAAGTGAAAATAATCATAATTGGATGCGGCAGTGGTGGAGAAAACCAGCAAGAAAGGGAGGACGAGAGGTGTCATGCTTCGGCGAGTTAGGCTTCTGGGCACGTCGGAAGGCTTCTCCTTTTCTGTATGTGATCATCACAAAATTGCATAAACATTACTGGTTAGCATGCCTGAGGTGGGTTTAATTAATTATCTATAAGACAGATGCATAATTGAAGGAGAAAGAAGAAAAAAAAAATAACTCAGGTTGGGGATAGTATCATAAACCAGCAGATGACAAAAAAAAAAACATCATTTAGCAAAAGATAATAGACATAAAAGTCAATAGCATCTCTCTATAAACAAACCAACAACCCAAGTGTGTGCAGCTGCTGAAATCATAATGTTAGTTCATGAAAATAAAAAAAGATTAACAGAACAGACTATACTATGTCTACAAGTCTAAAGAGAATCAGTAACATAGACTTTGAAGAGGATCTGGATCTACCCTTGTGGAGTTGCTAGTGAAAGGACAGGGTTCCAGATGAGTTTTCTAAAAGTTAAGAGTCAGATGTTCTTGTTTCATGTATGCATGTCTCCTTAACTTTGTTAGTCGGGTTGGATTGCTTTGTCAATATCCATTAAGGTGCTTTAGCTCAATATTTGCTGCCATGAGCCAGACTCAATGTCTAAGTGTTTAGACCATGACTCTGAAGTGCTATGATCTCATCCAACACAAACTTCATTGAAGGAAATTATAGAGCTAAACTCCACAAATACATATAAAAATTCTATATGTTTCACTTGTTTCAAGAAAATATGAACATGTTTATCTAGAAAGAGTAGCACATGGGCCTTATCCTAGACAACCTCATCTAAGAAATAGATTTTGTCTTCGTTCTTCTCAAGGCAATCATGTACCAGCTTTCATCTATTTATCCTTCTTTTACCGAGCCTGTCCTTTATTTCATACAAAATACTTTGAAATATATATATATATATATATATATATATATATATATATATATATATATATATTCTAAAATCTAAAGTAACCAAACAGGCAAACAAAGAAAGGTTGAACTAGCCAACCAGTATGTTGGAGACCAGGTGACGATGCTGAATTACTTCAAACCCAAATGTCCTCTGTCTAAAACGGCATAAAGCCAAAAAAAACTCAAAATTCCATATACAGCTATTTGCTATAAAATCAGGGATAGCACATAAAAACCAAAAATATTCACTATCGTCAAATTAATCATTCATTAAAAGTTCAATAGAAACATATCTTGGCTGCCATCCAGCTAAATTCATAACTTTCTCACTGCACAACACAGAATCATCCTTATAGTTCAGAAATCAGGAAATGTTACAGTTTCAAAGGAGGCAACACTATAAATTTATTCCTAAATCAGTTGCTAAATGATTATAAATGTAATCCCATAAATGGAAATTGCATAAGATGAGACCTAGGTACATCCTCCAACTTCTGCAATCCACTATGCACACTAACTTATTTCAGCTCTCCCCTAGACATGTTTCTGATGACTGAAACTTGACAGGTGAAACTGTCAAACAGGCTAGAACATGTTAATCCTTACAGTTATGCATACTGACAATCTAAAAGATAGCAGTAATATAATTCCTGAAAAGTCTCCTGACATCACTACAGGAGATATTTACATAAATTAGATTTGATTATGCAGATGAACCACTAGGTCTAGGACAAGCCCAACAATAATTAATAAAGAGAAAGAAGCACATATTTCAAGCACAGAGATGACTGTGATGTTCATTCAATTTTAAATTAGAACTTCAAATATTGATCTCTTGGATTATACTGCTTTTTTTTTTTCCTTTCCCTAAGTGGACAAGCCAGTATCCCAACAAACTTTAAATTCTCAAACTATCACATAAGCCGTGTTGTCAGTCAATGCAATAAGAAAATGATTTTATGTGAAAACCCTTAGAAAAATTACCTCCAGGCCTAAAAATCTCCCAGTTGATGCAAATATATTGAGAATACTCTTGCTGCTTAAGCTTGTAAATACCTCCGTCGCACTAAAGCTTCCTTGGTTTAAAGCCTCTTCACAATCAACTAGGGTAGATGGTAAAAGGATATTCTTGGAAGATTGAAGGAGGAATCGTCCATTCCTGTGCTTTGAACAAATAATTTAACCAATTGAGAGTTGATACATAAGAAAACTGCAGCATTCTGTAAGAGTTGCTAGAAATCTAAATCAGAAGAATGAAGAAGCTTGGCCAAAATATTAGACATGATTTCTGGCTGAATGTAAAATATCATTCAACAGCTTAAAGAATATATATTTCAAAAACACCATGAGTTCAAATCAAGATTTAATCGTTGCTGGGACACGATACCAAAAGAACAAGATGTCTGACACAAATCCATCATGGATCGAGCCAAAGATATACAAAAGGATGAGTCGACATAACCTCATCATAGCATAGATCACGATTTCAAGACCCCCTTAGCATGATAAACTGCTGCTGAAATTCACTAAAACTCTTTAAAATACAAATCCTATTTGAAATATAATTACACCTAACCATATAATAACTTTTGGAAGCATATTTACTAAAGATATGATATTATTGTCATTATATTCAAAGCTTCCGATAGATCTCATACAGCATATTGTCTGCTTGATAGAACTTCCGAATCGTTGATATTGACTGAAACCACATTCTTACTACAGATTATAACGATATCACTCCAGTATAAATTCATGTGGGGACTTTGTAATTGAATTTGAATACAGATGAACAAAATGGAAGAAGTATAACCAAGAAAATCTAGCCAATATGAATGAAACCATGTAATCGACAGTGATATAGGCCAGCGCCTTAAAATCTTTTTACTAGAACCATTTAAACATTTATTGATCCTAAAGACCGCATTCATGAAATCTATACATTGTATCTTAGAAACAGATAACTCATATGACGAATGAAGAATAAATTTATTCATTACTAACCTTTCTTAGATCTGCTACCATACTCCCATCATTCTTCAGTACAACATCACCTGTACCTCGACAAATGTTTAACACTTTTACTCAACTCCCTCTGGATTTCAAGCAGACGGGGCTGAGGTGATGGAGTAGTCGTGGAGACAGAGACAAAAAGTGAGAGAGAGGGGAGGGGAAGAAGAAGAGTTAAAACAAAGAGATGTCAACATAAATAGAAAAGAAACAGCTACCCATACACAAAAGAAACAAGTAAAAAGAAGAGACAGAGAGAGCGAGAGAGAGCATATTACTCTCCCGAGCAGTATGCTCGGTATCGAATTGGAAAGGATGAAACTACCATTGGCCATCAAATGTCTTCAACCTTGCTTCTTATAATAGAAATCAAGTGTTACAACTAGTGTTAATGTAAACACCTTTTTCTTAGCCGTGACCCGGGGGGTCGTCTCGGCTCGTTCGGGGGTCCGAATGGCGGGAATCTCCCTGGGGCGTTGCTTGTCTCTACTGAGGCGGTCGGGTGCGGCCTCGGACTCGGGGCGACGCTGCGACTTCTTCCGGGCGGGGACTTCTCGCCTGCGCGTCCGGACGGGGGGCCTTGGCTTGGTACCTGCACAAAGGTCGGGTCGGGGTGCTCGACCCGACCCCTCCGACGATCACTGTTAGAGAATGTTGTGGGGGCGGTTTTTAGAGGAGGGAGAGTGCTCTTCCTCCCTTTTCCTTTTCCTCACTCCCTCTGGCTCGGGGACGTTTATAGGGGGGCTCGGCCTTACCGGGCGCGTCGTCACGTCGGTCGGGGCCGTACCTCTGATGGCGTCCGACATCGCCGAGGATGTTGCGTAGGGGACTGGGGGATCGCAGGGTATGGGCGAGCTTCAACCGTTACCTGATTCTGTCACGTCGGACTGTGCTGGGTCAACCGGGGGGGCTGTGGGCTCAGTGAGGCTGACGTCCGGGCGCAGACCGTCACCCTCATTGCTCCCCCTGGGGCGCCGGGCCTGTCCACGTGCGGGGGATGTTGCCGGGAGTGGGGTCTGCCATTTTTTGTCATATCATATTCCCCCCCCAAAGGAAGCCATGGCTCGGCATCGGATGGAGGGGATTCGAGGCGTGGCTTTGATCGGTAAGCGGTGGTTCCCTTCGCGGTTCATGATTGAGACATATGTCCGGGGCGAAAAAGCCGCGCCGCGGAGGCGCTTTGGGTGGCATGAGGCCGGGGAGCACGTCTCGGGCGGGCTGGCCCCGCCGAGGAGGTGGTCTCGGGGACATGCGGCCGAGGAGCACGTCTCGGGCGGGCCGGCCGGGCCGAGGAGGTGGTCTCGGGGACATGCGGCCGAGGAGCACGTCCCGGGCGGGCTGGCCGCGCCGAGGAGGTGGTCTCGGGGACATGCGGCCGAGGAGCACGTCTCGGGCGGGCCAGCCCGCGCCGAGGAGGTGGTCTCAGGGACATGCGGCCGAGGAGCACGTCTCGGGCGGGCTGGCCGCGCCGAGGAGGTGGTCTCGGGGACATGCGGCCGAGGAGCACGTTGGCCTTCCCCTGCAGTGACCTCTGGTCCGCATTTATGATGGGGTGTTCGTTGGCCTTCGCTGACGCGACGAGTGAGGGTGCGGATGAGCTGTCGGCCGCTATGGGGAGACGAAGGGACGTCTCTCTTGGCGGGATCTTTCCTATATAAATGGCGCACTCGGCCCGTTTCATGAATCTTGCTGCTGAGCCTTGGACCTCGTCGTCCTTTCTGTCGTCGCACCTTCTCCTCTCCTGTGCCGTTATTCCCCAGTCGCTCCCTCGTCGTCTCTCTTGTTTGTTTCAAAGCCGGTAAGGATGTCCCTCTTGCCCGTCTCTTCACCTTTGTCCCTCGATAGAGTCCGGGAGAGCACGCCTTCGCCCTCCTCAGACGAGGAGGCGGCGCGAGCCCTTGAGGCTCTAATGTGGCCGCACGACCTTGACTCGGTGGTGAGTGGGTCGTCGCTGGAGAAGCTCCGGGAGCGTTATCATATCCCGGAGGAGTTTGTCCTGGTTGCGCCTGATCCGGGGCAGCGGTCATACGACCCGATCCCCCGAGGCTTCGCGCTGACTCAAGATGCCCTAGAGGCTGGGTTGCGCCTCCCCCTTCACCCTATCATTGTCTCCTGTCTTTCTTCGTGGCGGATTTCACCTTCCCAGGTGGCGCCTAACTCATGGCGTTATCTAGTAGCGTTCTTAGGGGAATGTTATTATGCTAACATCACCCCTACCCGAAACCTCTTTCTCTCTTGTTTCCGCCTTCTCAAGGGGCCGGGGGGCTATTTCGTGTCAGCCCGGGTTGGCTTTCGCGTCGGGGGAGCCCCTTCGAACAACAAAGGGTGGAAGGGGCGGTTTTTCTATGTTAGCTGGTCGAAGGATTGGGGCTTCGGAGTTCGGTGGGCAGTGAGGGTGATAGATAACACAGTCCCGGATTTGAACGACGAGGAGCGTCGGGACCTGAAGAGGCTTCGGGCAATCCTTCCCGGTTCTCAGGCGATCCGAGCTATGACCGAGGAGTGGCTGGCCGAGGCGGGTCTTAGCCCGGCTTTCGGGGGTATGCTTATAGCGGGTGTTCCCCGTGTCTTGCTTGTTTCCATAGTTTGTGATGGTTTGCTTGTTTCCTTCGTAGGAATGAAGCTTCTGTCACTCCGCGGTGGTCGCTCATCGTCGGCTCCTTCCCCACGCCCGTCCGCTGCTTCCTCTCCGCGCCCCTCAGCCGACCCGTTACCCGGCTCGACGGGTGCTCCATTAGAGATTCCGGAAGGGCGCCCGTCAAAAAAGGCGAAGACGGCTGGTCCCGGGAAAGCCAAGGCGGGGGCCACCCCCTCGACAACCGTGGGCGCAAAGCGGACCGTTCGGGACGAAGGGCCTTCCCGAGTTGATGGGCCTAGCCAAGGGGCGGCCGGGAAGAGGTCGAGCCTGCCTACGGTGGATGACCTGTGCGGGCTACGTCCGGGGGCCGACGAGCCCCTATGGTCATCGGTGATGGGCGAGCTTCCACCGGGGGAGGCTTCCGACCCGCTAGTCGCCCGCTGGAAGGGGCTGTCCCGAGGGGACAAGGTGTGGGCCGGGGGAGATCCCTCGGCTGCTTTTCTTCGGGGCGTGCTCCACCCCGACCTGGCTCGGGACCTATACACCCTGCCCTCGGAGGCCATGCTCAACAAGGCGGGGAGGTTTCTGACACTGGTGAGGGTTTTGCTAACTTCGGGCGTCACTGTGACTGCGCGCTGACCCTCCTTTTTCTGTGGCAGGGCCTCCACTACTCGACGGCGCTGATGGACCGAGTGCGTGATGCTGGCCAGGTAATCTGGACTCTCAGCGAGCACAACTTCGAGTTGTGCCGCCAGCTAGAGGAAGTTCGGGCCGGGTCGGGCCCAGAGGCGGTAGCGGCCGCAGAAAAACGCGCGACTGAATCTGAGGAGGAGGTGGCGCGTCTGAAGGCAGAGCTCGAGCAGTCGGGCAATTCGGTTAAGGAACTCCAAGAGTTTCTTCGTTTAGATCGGGCCGAGCTTCGCCTGTTGAAGTCGGAGGCGCTTGGCCTTACCAAGAGGGCGGAGAAGGCCGAGGCTGAGGCCCGCGCTGCTTCCGATGCGCTAACCGAGGAGGTTCGCCTTCGCCCGTCAAAGGATAAAGAGGCGGTCGAAGCTTATAAGAAGTCGGAGAACTTTGAGCTCGGACTGACCCGAATGGGGCGAGTATCCTACGAGTATGGGTATAGAATCGCCCTAGGTCGCTTTGGCTCATGCCCTCCTGGCTCCGAGGTGGAAAGGGACCCGTTCGCCTCTCATCCCGTGGACCTGGAGGTGGACATGCCGGAAGATGTGCCATTCGACGATCGCCCAGAGGCTCCAGGAGAGTGATGGGTTTTGTTTTTGTATGTCGGAGTCGGGGTCGAGGGTGTGAGGGGTCTGCCTGTTCCTCACTGTCACGCTTCTGTACCCCCTTTAAAATAAAATGATCTTTTGTTCCGATTTCTGTGTCTGCGTAGTGTCTGCATCTTCAGATGAAGTATTTCCTAAGGTTCTGTATGTTCCAAGTCCTGGGCACGGGGTCGCCATCCATTGTTGCGAGTCGGAACGTCCCTGGTCGGGACACTTCGATGACCCGATAGGGTCCTTCCCACTTCGGGGCCAGTTTCCCCCTTACTCGGGTCGGGTGGCTGACCTCGATTTTGCGCAGGACCAGGTCCTCTAGCTTTATCGATCGGGGTCGTACCCTCCGGTTGTAGACCCTCGCTATGGCTCTTTTGTAAGAAAGGGTTTTCCGGTGCGCGTCGGCCCGTCTTTCTTCGAGCAAATCCAGGTTGGATCGGAGCCCTTCACCCGAGGCCTCTTCGCCGTAGCCTGCTGTCCGCGGAGTCGGGACAGCTACTTCGGATGGTAATACGGCCTCGGTCCCGAACGTGAGGCTGTAGGGAGACTCCCCCGTTGGGGTCTTAGGGGTAGTGCGCAGCGCCCATAGGACGCTCGGGAGCTCGTCGATCCAGGCCGATCGGGCAGCGGACACTCTTTTCTTGAGACCGTCGATGATGGACCGGTTGGTTACTTCAGCTAGTCCGTTCGCCAGGGGGTAAGCCACCGAGCTGAACCTCAGCTGAATCTTGTGCTTGGCGCAGAACTCTTGGAACCTCCTGCCGGCGAACTGAGGTCCATTGTCGGTGACGATGGACTGGGGCAGGCCAAACCGAGTTACGAGGTTTCTCCACACGAACTTTTGCACTTGTGACTCCGTGATGGTTGCTAGGGGCTCGGCTTCGACCCACCTGGTAAAGTAGTCCACTCCCACGATGATGTACTTCCGCTGCCCGGAGGCGGGCGGGAGAGGCCCGAGTATGTCCAGTCCCCACTGCGCGAATGGCCAAGCACAGTCGACGGGGGTGAACAGGACCGCCGGCAGTCGGGCGGTGCGGGCGTGCTCCTGGCATGAGCTGCATCGCCGAACGAAAGCTTTCGCGTCCTGGCGCATGGTCGGCCAGTAGTATCCCTGTCGGAGTATCTTGTGCGCCAGGGCTCGTTCGCCTATGTGTTCTCCGCAGGCCCCTTCATGCATGTCGGACAGAACTGTCCGGGCTTCGTTCGGCTCTAGGCAGCGTAACAAGGGGCGCGAGAAAGACCGCTTGTACAGCCGTCCTCCTTCTTCTGAGTACCACGCCTGCGTCCGACGCAAGCGTCGAGCCGTGGTTTCATTGTCGGGTAGGATAAGGCACTAGCAAGCACCCTTATAATGAAATTTTCATCCCTTAGACTCACCAACATAAAGGGTGTGCGTGAGCACATAATGCAAATGCGAGATATTACGGCTCAACTTAAGAAACTTGAGGTTAATATGTTAGAATCCTTCCTGGTGCACTATATTCTGAACACTCTTCCACCTCAATATAGCCCTTTTAAAATTTCATACAATACACATAAGGACAAATGGTCAATTAATGAATTAATAACCATGTGTGTTCAAGAAGAAGAGAGGCTAGTAATGGAATTGGGTGAGAGTACATTGATGGTAACCACTCGCGAGAAGAACAAAACTGACAAACATCAAGCCAATCAAAAAGCTTATCAGCAGGGAAAAGGTAAAATACCACCCCAAGCTGATATCAAGAAAGAAGCGAGGTGTTTCTTTTGTAAAAGAAAAGGACACATGAAGAAGGAATGCACGAAATTTCAACAATGGCTTGAAAAGAAAGGTAAACCAACCTCATATGTATGTTATGAATCTAATATGGTCAATGTTAATATTAACACTGTTAGGATCGAGAGCACTAAGAGGGGGGGGTGAATTAGTGCAGCGGATCTCTTTCAGCGATTAAAATCGAAAGCTGCGTTCGTTCGATAAAAACGATTTCGATGTAAAAGCCGATTCTAAGATTACTTAAGATTAAGTGCAGTTTACGTTTAAACACAGTTTACGTTTAAACGTAGTTTACGTCTAACCGCAGTTTGCGTCTAAGCGCAGTTTGCGTCTAAACGCAGTTTACGTCTAAACGCAGTTTGCGTCTAAGCACAGTTTGCGTCTAAGCGCAGTTTGCGTCTAAGCGCAGTTTACGTCTAATCGAAGTTTTACGTCTAAACGCAGTTTTACGTCAGAACATAGTTTACGTCTAAACGCAGTTTGCGTCTAAACGCAGTTTTACGTCAGAACGTAGTTTACGTCTAAAAGCAGATTCGGAAAGATCTGAACTTAGAAACTCATTCGTAAAAGCCAGAAGACAGTTTGCAGTTATAAATAGAATCAAAACGTAAACATTGACTGCAATGTAAAGATCGTACGAAAACACCGATTTACGTCTGAATGCAGATTCGGGAAGATCAGAACTTAGAAACTTGTTCGTAAAAGCGCAGAGAGCAGTAGCTATGTAGGAGGTTTGCAGTAATGATCAGAACTTGGCGGGGTTGAGGCGCAGGCTGAACCTTCGCAGGGTGTCGAATGTTTCAGCCAGGTCGGAGGAGCGGCCGAGCATGTCTTGGGCGGCGTAAAGTCGAAGGGCCGAGGAGCGGCCGAGCATGTCTTGGGCGGCGTAAATGCTTACCAAGGACATGACACATTTCCCATCTGAAATTTCTGGCACACACAAGCAATTCGGAGGAACAGGTAGCTGTTCCATAATGAACCCCTTCTGAAGAAAGTATCCCTTCCCAGCCAACTTTTTTTGGGTTTCTTCTGGAAGCTTCTCCAAAATTTTAAGAGCCTAAAATACATAGTTACATAATGAGCATTTCCCCGTCATACTACAGGAAAAAATTATTAGACTGCAACCTTACCACAAGACATTTTCACATTCATATATCACATAAAGTCCTCCATTCTTTAGTTTATCAAATGTATTTAATTCTTCCTTGTTTATGCTCAAAACCAATCACGATTGGATCTTAAAAATTCACCGGGCTCTAAATGAACCAATCCAACCCTGGTTCTTGATTCTCTTAGGATCATTAAATCCACAACAAAACAGACTGTAACAAAAACAAGAGAACACCTTGGAATGATAATATCCAATCTGATTGTTCAAATTTTAATTTGGTCAATTGTGCCTTATAAGTAGTCGAAAAAAAAAATCAAATTGTTAACAGTAATTAATGTGATAATGTATGTGAGGCATCAAAAGGATCTAATTTTATCATTTATCATATAGAAAATGAATATCACTATAGTTTTAAGGATATAGTAAAATTTTAGTAACCAAAAAAATCTATAGAAATTTGGAAAAATATATTTGAGCCACAAAGACCAAAGAATAAGAATGTATAATTCATGGCAACAAAGACGAGAAAAAATCAGCAGTGCTGCCGTAACTACGTACCTGTACTGATTGCTCTTCTCTTCCACCAGTCTGCAGAGTATAAGAAAAAGTGTATGGTGTATCCTCTCGTCTCTTCCCGATTGGATATAGCTACAATGTGTAAATATGTTCAGACGTGATGCGATGCACTCAGAAGGTGTTAATGCGATGCACTCAAAACTGCAATGCATCGGACCTTTTGTTTCTTTTAATGTCCTCCAAACTGCACTCCCGTGCTTACAGCTTCTCCTAATGGTATTTATCTTAACAGAAAAGATAAAAAGAACGGATGATCTACCAAAAGTAAATGCACAAGATAATTAATTTACTTGGTCTAACCAGACGTATTCAAAAGAGCAGAGATTTGTTCTTCCAAAAGGAATCCCTTCCTGTGTCATCTTCATTGTTTCACAAAAGCGAGATATTTTATGATTGACAGGAGTATAAGAAATTTACATTAAAAAAAAAACAACTACAATTTTCATGTACATTTTATAGAATAATTGGCAAATAGATATGTGATATAGGCAGAACCTAAAAGCTTCACAATTTCATATGAAAAGCTATATTTTGCAAGGGATTCGTTAAATAATAATTAAAGGAAGAAGCTGTAATAATCCAACCACCCCTGCAGTTCAAACAGAGAGACACGATGATCAGAATATGAAATCAAGTCATAACAAGTTATTACAATCATTTGCCATAATTTATATATTATGAATAGATCATGCTTGATATCAATTGTTGTCTCATCAGAATGCTTGATATCACTCGGAGTATGGAACTTAAGATATATTGCAAGCTTAAGACAAAATGGAAACCTGAATAATGCTAAACAGAAAAACAGCCTTAAAAGTATCGACTGAATGAATCACACAGCATCATATGTTAGTTATTATCCATGATTTAGAGGGCAGGAAGTAATGTAGGATGGACTTCCTTCCACGTCAACATCATGCTAGGTAATCCATGAATCACAATGTCAACAGATAAAATACCACTATCCACTATGAACATTAAACACATGAAAACCCCTTTCTGAAGAACACTTTAGACTTGTTTATGAAAAAAAAAAAACATTGAACTGTATGTTCTTCTATACCAAGGAACATTAATAACACATACATTGGTCTAACCAGAAGTATTCAAATTGGCAAATGATTTCAATTGTTTTGGATGTCAACCATGATTTCTTCTATTTGATACATCAGAAAATTGGGAAGCGAGGAAATACAATCTCAGGGGAAGTACATTTTCTTTTAATAGAAACTTTACAGTCGATAAATTGCTCTCCTAATTTGTTGATGCAGATATGAATCTGATACAACTGCTGCTTCCCCGATTTTGTGTTGCATTGGATTGCTGGTTTATACCCTATTTCCCTTCTGACGTTTTGGAAGATAAGCTTCGAATTATACTTGTTGTTATTAGGAAAAATACCTTTTGCCTCTAGCGAAGAGAGAATATCAACTTTATTCTTGAGGTTGAGGGCTGCTGTGAAGTAAGAAGGTTGATCAAACCTGGACAAGGAACATGTGCCGTGCTTATCCCATTCGTGTTGCCAGAACGAGTGGCCATCGCTGCTGGGACAACGAAAACTGTGCCAGTGTTGAATCATCTTGCATATCAAAGGGTCCATCTGTAATCGAAGACAAGGATAAAAAACGATGAATGACTCACACTCTCATTTTGTAAGGTACCTTTACGATAAAGTAGTCTGTGTCAGAGTCGAATATACCTTACTGTCACGAACGGTCGTCGCGCACCCGCAACAACTCCGTTCAACGAACCGTTCGTCGCTCACACCCGCATGTACAGCTGCTTGACAGCATGTTTTCTTATGGTTTTGGGTCATTTTGCTTGTAAATATGTAAGTTCGAACAAGCTGCAGCGTTGCAAAGCGACCGTTCACCAAACCGAGCAAAACAGCCCCAAAACAGCCCAAAACGGAGCCGTTTTCGCGTGCCGCGGGAGGTGAGCGGAGTGCTGCCTCCGCTCACCAAAATGTCAGCCAGCTCAGACCCCAGGAACCCCCCGGGTGGCACATGGCTGGATGGGGCTTCGGTTATATACCGGGCGTTGAACACTCTTTCGCAAGTTCGCACGTGACCTTTACGGGAACTTGGTGTTGCGTCCGGGACCAGGTGAGCGGCTGTTTGTGGGCTTGCAGCTGTTCGTTCATCCTTGAAAGCCTTGTTTTCCTCCCTCTCCCTCTTTTCTCTTGTGCACACAAGGTGTTCGACGATTTGCTTGTAAAGCTTCCCTTTTCGCGAGACTTCGGGACTTGTCCGTTGCTCGTTCTTTCGATCTAACTTTCTTTCTCTTTTACAGGTCCTTCGGGACCTGCGAGAGGTTACAAAGTGGCTGATCCTTGCGGAGCAAGATCGCAAGGGCAAAGCGCGACTTAGGCAACGCAAGCTAAGTTCGCGTCTTTGCAACGAGGGTGACCCGCGACTTAGGCAACGCAAGCTAAGTTCGCGTCTTCGGCCGCAAGGGTGCCTCACGCCTTAGGCAATTCCAGCTAAGGTCGTGACATTGTGGTATCAGAGCGGGCAAGCTCTTCGATCGAACAGCGAACGAACTTCGCAACTTCGCCATGGCAAAGCATCGTGGCGAATCAAGCAAGACGGGGCAAGCCGGAACCTTGCCCCAAGCAGCCGCAGGTGGGCTGCATGTGCACACTCGCTCTCATGCTGTTGGAGCCGCTCACGAGGATCGCGGCAGCGAACAGGATGAGCGAGAAGTTGGCAACTCTCCGCGAGCGGAGGAAGCGCAATCTGGTGCGCTAACAGGAAAAAAGAGTCATAAGGAGAGACTCACGACGGCGGAAACCCGCCTAGATGTTCTGGAAGCGAGCATGGAGGAACTCTACCATGGCCAACAAAGACTTGTTGGGGTAGAGAGCTCGCAAGAGGAAGCGGAGTCCAGGATCGACAAGGTCGAGGCCCTAGTCGACCGACTGTCCGATGACACCAAGGACTCCGTGCAGCACTTGCAAGACGTTGTGGCGGAACTCACGGCGAAGGTGGCTATGCTCACAAGAATGCTAAATGCGGGAGGAGGCAACACCCGCGTTGCACCGCCACAAAACTTGAGGGCACCTGAGCCCCATGGATACGGAGGGGCCAGAGATGCCAAGGAGCTCGAGAACTTTCTGTTCGACATGGAGCAATACTTCCGAGCTACGAGGCCCGATTCTGAAGATACCAAAGTTTCAATAGCAACAATGTATCTGAATGGAGATGCGAAACTTTGGTGGCGAACTCGTTGGGAGGAGATCCAACAAGGTCGGTGTCGAGTCGACACATGGGAAGACTTGAAGCGGGAGTTGAGAACTCAGTTCCTACCGGAGAACACAGAGTTCGTCGCAAGAAGGAAGTTGAGACAACTCCGCCAAAGTACCACCATCCGAGACTATGTAAAGCAGTTTTCTGCACTGATGCTGGACATACAGGACATGTCCGAGAAGGACAAGTTGTTCAGCTTCCTTGATGGTCTGAAACCATGGGCTCAGCAAGAGCTGAATCGAAGGAATGTTACCGACGTGGTCGGGGCAATTGCAGCTGCAGAAAGGCTCACCGACTTCGTTTCCTCTGAAGACCCAGCGAGAAGGAAACAATCTTCAAGCAATCGCCCTCCAAAACATTCTCGAGGGAAAGAGCTCGGGGGCGAACAGAAGAAGAAGAGCTCCCACAAAGGGCCGAACCCAAAAGGCAAGGCCTCAAAACCTGGAGGATGCTTCTTGTGCGGAGGACCGCACATGGTAAGGGAGTGCCCACAGAAGCAGGCACTCAACGCTTTGACAGCTTCCATCCACCCTCCCCGATCGGACAAGGGCAAAGCTGTTGCTCTTAGTTCGAGCAGCTCAGAATCCAGCAGCGACGATGAGGAGTCGCAAGGACCCCGAATGGGAGCAATGCGTCTGTTGAACGCTATGCGGGGTCAAGTGGGGGAGAACACAAAGACGAAGGCACAAAAAGCAGGAAGCAGCGAACTAATGTATGTGGACATTAAGCTAAATGGCCAAACGACCCGTGCAATGGTGGACACGGGCGCTACCCACAACTTCATAGCCGATCGCGAAGCACAGCGACTTGGGTTGACATTGGAGAAGAGCCCAAGCCGAATGAAGGCGGTGAACTCGGAGGCCAGGCGAATCTCCGGGTTGGCGAAGGGTGTTCCTATCAAAATCGGGACTTGGAGCGGTAACACCAACATGATGGCCGTGCCACTGGACGACTTCCAAGTGATTCTTGGAATGGAGTTTATGCATGCGGCGAAGTTGGTGCCGATGCCGTTCTTAAACTCCCTATGTATGATGGGAGGCGATGACCCCTGCGTGGTTCCCGTCTCTCGGAGAGGAACCAAGGAGCCCCAACACATTTCGGCCTTACAATTGAAGAAAGGGGTGCGAAAGGGCGAACTGACATTCGTGGCTGCTATGAAGCTAGAGCCACTCAACGAAGAGGCCATTCAAGAACCTGCTGTAGTGGCGAACGTCTTGAAGGAGTTCGAAGACGTTATGCCACCCGAGTTGCCGAAGACTCTCCCACCACGTAGAGGCGTGGATCACAGTATCGAGCTGGAGCCAGGAGTGAAGCCTCCAGCGAGACCACCCTACCGCATGCCCCTGCCAGAGTTGGCCGAACTCAGGAAGCAGTTAGGTGAACTGCTAAGCGGTGGTCTCATCCGCAGCTCAAAAGCACCTTTCGGAGCTCCAGTTCTCTTCCAGAAGAAACAAGATGGGAGCCTCCGATTATGCGTCGACTATCGAGCCCTCAACAAAGTAACGGTGAAGAACAAGTATCCCATCCCGCTCATCGCGGACTTGTTCGACCAACTGGGCAAGGCCAAGTATTTCTCAAAACTCGACCTTCGGTCGGGGTATTGGCAGGTGCGCATTGCTGAAGGCGACGAAGCGAAGACTACCTGTGTGACCAGGTATGGAGCGTTTGAGTTCTTGGTGATGCCTTTCGGCTTAACCAACGCTCCGGCCACATTCTGTACTCTCATGAACCAACTATTCAAGGAGTATTTGGATAAGTTCGTGGTCGTCTACTTGGACGATATCGTCGTCTACAGCCAAACGCTCGAGGAGCACGTCAAGCACCTTCGGACGATTTTCAAGGTTCTCAGGGAGAACACTTTGTTCGTAAAAAGGGAGAAATGCTACTTTGCTCAAACTGAGATCCTATTCTTAGGGCATCGAATCGGTGGTGGCTCCATTCGGATGGACAAGTCGAAGGTGCAAGCAGTTGCGGAATGGCGAACACCAAAGAAGGTGCCAGAGTTGAGATCCTTCCTTGGATTCGTCAACTACTATCGGCGCTTCATTTCAGGATATTCGAAGCGGGCAACCCCACTGACGGAGTTGCTGAAGAAGGAACAGCCTTGGAAGTGGTCTGACAAATGTGAGATAGCATTCCAAGATCTGAAGGCTGCTGTTCTGGAAGAACCAGTGCTCAAATTGCCAAACTATGGAGAGCCCTTTGAAGTCCATACCGATGCTTCGGACTTTGCTATTGGTGGAGTACTCATGCAAGAAGGTCATCCGGTGGCCTACGAGAGCCGCAAACTCAACGAGACCGAGAGGCGGTATCCAGTGCATGAGAAGGAGATGACAGCGGTGATCCACTGCCTACGAGTTTGGCGACACTACCTCCTCGGGTCGCGATTTGTGCTGAGGACAGACAACATCGCCCTGAGTTATTTCCAAACTCAGAAGAAGCTCTCCCCAAAGCAAGCACGGTGGCAGGACTTCCTGGCTGAATTTGATATGGCAATGGAATACAAGCCCGGGAAGGCGAATGTCGTGGCCGATGCGCTGAGTCGGAAGGTGGAGTGCGTGAATGCTGCACAACTGGAGGGCAGAGGCCAAACAAGTCAGTTACATTCCAACTTCCTTTCTCGAATCAGAGATGGACTGTATAGTGATCCCCAGGCAGTTATCCTGATGCAGCTCATCAAAGAAGGCAAGGCACGACGATTTTGGGTCCAGGAGGGACTTGTTTACACAAAAGGGAATAGAGTTTATGTTCCACGAGTGGACAATTTAAGGCGTGAACTCTTGAAAGAGTGTCACGATTCCCTTTGGGCTGGACATCCCGGCATTCACAGAACATTGGCTCTCGTGGAGAGGGCCTTCTACTGGCCAAAGATGGTGATTGATGTGGAGGAGTATGTTCGAACATGCCTTACTTGCCAACAAGACAAGGTGGAGCAACGGAAGCCGGTGGGACTTTTGGAGCCGTTGCCTGTACCAGAAAGGCCATGGGAGAGCATTTCCTTAGACTTCATATCTAGCTTGCCGCCTGTAGGGGGACTTGGATCGATACTTGTGGTGGTCGATCGGTTTTCAAAGTATGCAACTTTCATTGCTGCTCCCCTACACTGTTCAGCTGAAGAGGCGGCCAGACTGATGATGAAGGGTGTAGTGAAGTATTGGGGAGTCCCACACAATATTGTTAGTGATCGAGACGCTCGGTTCCTGGGACGATTCTGGACCGAGCTATTCAAATTGTTGGGGTCAAAGTTATACTTCTCTACAAGCCTCCACCCCCAGACGGATGGTCAAACTGAAAGAATAAATTCGCTCTTAGAGCAGTATCTCCGGCACTACGTGAGTGCCAATCAACGAGATTGGGTGAAGCTGTTGGACATCGCCCAATTCTCCTACAACTTGCAGCGGAGCTCTGCATCCAACAAGAGCCCCTTCGAAATTATCACAGGACAACAACCGTCGACTCCGCACACTATGGCAATTGGTTATACTGGGAGTAGTCCATCAGCCTACCATTTCGCAAAGGAGTGGCATCGAAATGCCGATATTGCGCGGGCTTACTTGGAGAAGGCGGCAAAACGGATGAAGAAGTGGGCAGACTTGGGAAGGCGACCACAAGAGTTCAAAGTTGGCGATTTGGTGTTGGTAAAGCTCCAACCAGCATCACTCCAATTCTTCAGGAAAAGAGTCCACAAAGGATTGGTGCGTAAGTATGAAGGGCCCTTCCCAATTATCAGCAGAGTAGGCAATGTTTCTTACAAGTTGCAGCTGCCGGCGTGGTTCAAAATTCACAACGTTCTTCACGCCAGCAACCTGAAGGCCTACCATTCGGATCCGCAAGATGCTTCTCGAAGTATTCCAACTCGGCTACCTCCCATCACAGCCTCCTACGAGAAGCGAGTGGAAACCATTCTGGCGGATCGCAAGATAAAGCTACCCAACGGAGCGGAGCAGACAGAGTACTTGGTGAAGTGGCGAAAGCTTCCCCGAACTGAAGCCAGTTGGGAGCCTGAAGACGCCCTGCGACATGAAGAAGAAGTCATCAACAACTACCAACAAGCGTCGACGAGGGCGT
Organism: Musa acuminata AAA Group; assembly: GCF_036884655.1. NCBI lineage: Eukaryota > Viridiplantae > Streptophyta > Magnoliopsida > Zingiberales > Musaceae > Musa > Musa acuminata. Next base: position 2,683,559 of record NC_088343.1, on the reverse strand, counting down.
CGACAGTTTAAGTGGGGGAGAATGTCACGAACGGTCGTCGCGCACCCGCAACAACTCCGTTCAACGAACCGTTCGTCGCTCACACCCGCATGTACAGCTGCTTGACAGCATGTTTTCTTATGGTTTTGGGTCATTTTGCTTGTAAATATGTAAGTTCGAACAAGCTGCAGCGTTGCAAAGCGACCGTTCACCAAACCGAGCAAAACAGCCCCAAAACAGCCCAAAACGGAGCCGTTTTCGCGTGCCGCGGGAGGTGAGCGGAGTGCTGCCTCCGCTCACCAAAATGTCAGCCAGCTCAGACCCCAGGAACCCCCCGGGTGGCACATGGCTGGATGGGGCTTCGGTTATATACCGGGCGTTGAACACTCTTTCGCAAGTTCGCACGTGACCTTTACGGGAACTTGGTGTTGCGTCCGGGACCAGGTGAGCGGCTGTTTGTGGGCTTGCAGCTGTTCGTTCATCCTTGAAAGCCTTGTTTTCCTCCCTCTCCCTCTTTTCTCTTGTGCACACAAGGTGTTCGACGATTTGCTTGTAAAGCTTCCCTTTTCGCGAGACTTCGGGACTTGTCCGTTGCTCGTTCTTTCGATCTAACTTTCTTTCTCTTTTACAGGTCCTTCGGGACCTGCGAGAGGTTACAAAGTGGCTGATCCTTGCGGAGCAAGATCGCAAGGGCAAAGCGCGACTTAGGCAACGCAAGCTAAGTTCGCGTCTTTGCAACGAGGGTGACCCGCGACTTAGGCAACGCAAGCTAAGTTCGCGTCTTCGGCCGCAAGGGTGCCTCACGCCTTAGGCAATTCCAGCTAAGGTCGTGACATTACGTCGGACGTACTTAGAAGATGATGGCATGTTCTTATCACAAGATGGAAACATTCCATTGTGGAAAGCGGGCCAAAGGCCATGGATGGTAAAATTTTTTTCCGGATACCCCGTACTCATAGGACAGCAACGGTTGACGTTGCAAAATGATCCGGGCCACTAGATGTTTCAAATCAAATGAACAATATAGAAAAGAACAACAAGATAGAGAAAAAAATTAGACTTACCTGAAGAACCAAGTGAAAATAATCATAATTGGATGCGGCAGTGGTGGAGAAAACCAGCAAGAAAGGGAGGACGAGAGGTGTCATGCTTCGGCGAGTTAGGCTTCTGGGCACGTCGGAAGGCTTCTCCTTTTCTGTATGTGATCATCACAAAATTGCATAAACATTACTGGTTAGCATGCCTGAGGTGGGTTTAATTAATTATCTATAAGACAAATGCATAATTGAAGGAGAAAGAAGAAAAAAAAAATAACTCAGGTTGGGGATCTTCAGACTAGTATCATAAACCAGCAGATGACAAAAAAAAAAAACATCATTTAGCAAAAGATAATAGACATAAAAGTCAATAGCATCTCTCTATAAACAAACCAACAACCCAAGTGTGTGCAGCTGCTGAAATCATAATGTTAGTTCATGAAAATAAAAAAAGATTAACAGAACAGACTATACTATGTCTACAAGTCTAAAGAGAATCAGTAACATAGACTTTGAAGAGGATCTGGATCTACCCTTGTGGAGTTGCTAGTGAAAGGACAGGGTTCCAGATGAGTTTTCTAAAAGTTAAGAGTCAGATGTTCTTGTTTCATGTATGCATGTCTCCTTAACTTTGTTAGTCGGGTTGGATTGCTTTGTCAATATCCATTAAGGTGCTTTAGCTCAATATTTGCTGCCATGAGCCAGACTCAATGTCTAAGTGTTTAGACCATGACTCTGAAGTGCTATGATCTCATCCAACACAAACTTCATTGAAGGAAATTATAGAGCTAAACTCCACAAATACATATAAAAATTCTATATGTTTCACTTGTTTCAAGAAAATATGAACATGTTTATCTAGAAAGAGTAGCACATGGGCCTTATCCTAGACAACCTCATCTAAGAAATAGATTTTGTCTTCGTTCTTCTCAAGGCAATCATGTACCAGCTTTCATCTATTTATCCTTCTTTTACCGAGCCTGTCCTTTATTTCATACAAAATACTTTGAAATATATATATATATATATATATATATATATATATATATATATATATATATATATATATTCTAAAATCTAAAGTAACCAAACAGGCAAACAAAGAAAGGTTGAACTAGCCAACCAGTATGTTGGAGACCAGGTGACGATGCTGAATTACTTCAAACCCAAATGTCCTCTGTCTAAAACGGCATAAAGCCAAAAAAAACTCAAAATTCCATATACAGCTATTTGCTATAAAATCAGGGATAGCACATAAAAACCAAAAATATTCACTATCGTCAAATTAATCATTCATTAAAAGTTCAATAGAAACATATCTTGGCTGCCATCCAGCTAAATTCATAACTTTCTCACTGCACAACACAGAATCATCCTTATAGTTCAGAAATCAGGAAATGTTACAGTTTCAAAGGAGGCAACACTATAAATTTATTCCTAAATCAGTTGCTAAATGATTATAAATGTAATCCCATAAATGGAAATTGCATAAGATGAGACCTAGGTACATCCTCCAACTTCTGCAATCCACTATGCACACTAACTTATTTCAGCTCTCCCCTAGACATGTTTCTGATGACTGAAACTTGACAGGTGAAACTGTCAAACAGGCTAGAACATGTTAATCCTTACAGTTATGCATACTGACAATCTAAAAGATAGCAGTAATATAATTCCTGAAAAGTCTCCTGACATCACTACAGGAGATATTTACATAAATTAGATTTGATTATGCAGATGAACCACTAGGTCTAGGACAAGCCCAACAATAATTAATAAAGAGAAAGAAGCACATATTTCAAGCACAGAGATGACTGTGATGTTCATTCAATTTTAAATTAGAACTTCAAATATTGATCTCTTGGATTATACTGCTTTTTTTTTTTTCCTTTCCCTAAGTGGACAAGCCAGTATCCCAACAAACTTTAAATTCTCAAACTATCACATAAGCCGTGTTGTCAGTCAATGCAATAAGAAAATGATTTTATGTGAAAACCCTTAGAAAAATTACCTCCAGGCCTAAAAATCTCCCAGTTGATGCAAATATATTGAGAATACTCTTGCTGCTTAAGCTTGTAAATACCTCCGTCGCACTAAAGCTTCCTTGGTTTAAAGCCTCTTCACAATCAACTAGGGTAGATGGTAAAAGGATATTCTTGGAAGATTGAAGGAGGAATCGTCCATTCCTGTGCTTTGAACAAATAATTTAATCAATTGAGAGTTGATACATAAGAAAACTGCAGCATTCTGTAAGAGTTGCTGGAAATCTAAATCAGAAGAATGAAGAAGCTTGGCCAAAATATTAGACATGATTTCTGGCTGAATGTAAAATATCATTCAACAGCTTAAAGAATATATATTTCAAAAACACCATGAGTTCAAATCAAGATTTAATCGTTGCTGGGACACGATACCAAAAGAACAAGATGTCTGACACAAATCCATCATGGATCGAGCCAAAGATATACAAAAGGATGAGTCGACATAACCTCATCATAGCATAGATCACCATTTCAAGATCCCCTTAGCATGATAAACTGCTGCTGAAATTCACTAAAACTCTTTAAAATACAAATCCTATTTGAAATATAATTACACCTAACCATATAATAACTTTTGGAAGCATATTTACTAAAGATATGATATTATTGTCATTATATTCAAAGCTTCCGATAGATCTCATACAGCATATTGTCTGCTTGATAGAACTTCCGAATTGTTGATATTGACTGAAACCACATTCTTACTACAGATTATAACGATATCACTCCAGTATAAATTCATGTGGGGACTTTGTAATTGAATTTGAATACAGATGAACAAAATGGAAGAAGTATAACCAAGAAAATCTAGCCAATATGAATGAAACCATGTAATCAACAGTGATATAGGCCAGCGCCTTAAAATCTTTTTACTAGAACCATTTAAACATTTATTGATCCTAAAGACCGCATTCATGAAATCTATACATTGTATCTTAGAAACAGATAACTCATATGACGAATGAAGAATAAATTTATTCATTACTAACCTTTCTTAGATCTGCTACCATACTCCCATCATTCTTCAGTACAACATCACCTGTACCTCGACAAATGTTTAACACTTTTACTCAACTCCCTCTGGATTTCAAGCAGACGGGGCTGAGGTGATGGAGTAGTCGTGGAGACAGAGACAAAAAGTGAGAGAGAGGGGAGGGGAAGAAGAAGAGTTAAAACAAAGAGATGTCAACATAAATAGAAAAGAAACAGCTACCCATACACAAAAGAAACAAGTAAAAAGAAGAGACAGAGAGAGCGAGAGAGAGCATATTACTCTCCCGAGCAGTATGCTCGGTATCGAATTGGAAAGGATGAAACTACCATTGGCCATCAAATGTCTTCAACCTTGCTTCTTATAATAGAAATCAAGTGTTACAACTAGTGTTAATGTAAACACCTTTTTCTTAGCCGTGACCCGGGGGGTCGTCTCGGCTCGTTCGGGGGTCCGAATGGCGGGAATCTCCCTGGGGCGTTGCTTGTCTCTACTGAGGCGGTCGGGTGCGGCCTCGGACTCGGGGCGATGCTGCGACTTCTTCCGGGCGGGGACTTCTCGCCTGCGCGTCCGGACGGGGGGCCTTGGCTTGGTACCTGCACAAAGGTCGGGTCGGGGTGCTCGACCCGACCCCTCCGACGATCACTGTTAGAGAATGTTGTGGGGGCGGTTTTTAGAGGAGGGAGAGTTCTCTTCCTCCCTTTTCCTTTTCCTCACTCCCTCTGGCTCGGGGACGTTTATAGGGGGGCTCGGCCTTACCGGGCGCGTCGTCACGTCGGTCGGGCACAGGTAAAAAGACTTGCCACCAAGTTCGCCCAGTTTGAATTATCGAATGTTCCCAGGAGCGAGAACCAGCGAGCCGACACTCTGGCAAAACTGGCGTCCGGCTCGGCACCCTGGGCTCGACCCGAGACCGGAGAGCTCCCTCACCGAGCCATAGAGATCGTCGCCACAGTCACGGGCTGACGTCCGGGCGCAGACCATCACCCTCATTGCTCCCCCTGGGGCGCCGGGCCTGTCCACGTGCGGGGGATGTTGCGGGAGTGGGGTCTGCCATTTTTTGTCATATCATATTCCCACCCCAAAGGAAGCCATGGCTCGGCATCGGATGGAGGGGATTCGAGGCGTGGCTTTGATCGGTAAGCGGTGGTTCCCTTCGCGGTTCATGCTTGAGACATATGTCCGGGGCGAAAAAGCCGCGCCGCGGAGGCGCTTTGGGTGGCATGAGGCCGGGGAGCACGTCTCGGGCGGGCTGGCCGCGCCGAGGAGGTGGTCTCGGGGACATGCGGCCGAGGAGAACGTCTCGGGCGGGCTTGCCGCGCCGAGGAGGTGGTCTCGGGGACATGCGGCCGAGGAGAACGTCTCGGGCGGGCTTGCCGCGCCGAGGAGTGGTCTCGGGGACATGCGGCCGAGGAGCACGTCTCGGGCGGGCTGGCCGCGCCGAGGAGGTGGTCTCGGGGACATGCGACCGAGGAGCACGTCTCGGGCGGGCCGGCCGGGCCGAGGAGCTGGTCTCGGGGACATGCGGCCGATGAGCACGTCTCGGGCGGGCTGGCCGCGCCGAGTAGGTGGTCTCGGTGACATGCGGCCGAGGAGCACGTCTCGGGCGGGCTGGCCGCGCCGAGGAGGTGGTCTCGGGGACATGCGGCCGAGGAGCACGTCTCGGGCGGGCCAGCCCGCGCCGAGGAGGTGGTCTCGGGGACATGCGGCCGAGGAGCACGTCTCGGGCGGGCTGGCCGCGCCGAGGAGGTGGTCTCGGTGACATGCGGCCGAGGAGCCCGTCTCGGGCGGGCTGGCCGCGGGGGCATGCGGCCGAGGAGCACGTCTCGGGCGGGCAGGCCGCGCCGAGGAGGTGGTGTCGGGGGCATGGACATGCGGCCGAGGAGCACGTCTCGGGCGAGCTGGCTGCGCCGAGGAGGTGGTCTCGGTTTCATGCGGCCGAGGAGCACGTCTCGGGCGGGCTGGCCGCGCCGAGGAGGTGGTCTCGGGGACATGCGGCCGAGGAGCACGTCTCGGGCGGGCTGGCCGCGCCGAGGAGGTGGTCTCGGCGAACGTCAACGACATGCTAAGCTATCTTTGTTTCTGTTGAAACGCTTTGAGATATATGTAACATCATCCGAACTTTATCGTATGGCTGATATATATATATATATATATATATATATATATATATATATATATATATATATATATATATATATATATATATATATATATATGTTGAATTAGGGAAACGAAATAACGATTTGTTGACTCGGTCTTTTGTGCTTTATGGTCGGGTTCGATAAAGTAATGATTCCGTTGAGTTAATATTTTGTTGACGTGTTTTGTGATTCCGACTCTACATGCTACGCAAATCAAGTGGGGTGGAAGTATTAAGTAATGGGAATGATGTTTTGGTTAGTCAAACGAAGATGGTTATCAGAAACAGTTCATGTGTCAGATCACTCATAGTGTCCGCACGATCGGAATGTGGACATGGACAATTGATGATCGTTTGCGATTGACTCTGCAGGAGTGGACTCGGTTCCGTAATAATTGGACACTTCATCTCGTCCGAATGCATGCATGGATATATATATATATATATATATATATATATATATATATATATATATATATATATATATATATATGCAAGTGTTATTGTGTTGTATAAATTTATCATGTAATTATGTTAGACGTTCTTAAATTAGCGAGTGAATATTTCAAGTAGATATATTTTTAACGATGACATATACAAAGTCTTCATTAGTTCATTGTCTTCTTCTTCTTCATCTATCATTCTTTTCTCTAAGGCTATTAAAGAAGACATGATTTGACTTATATTCTTTTTTCCCTCGAATTATAGATACACTCTTCAAAATTTTCGTGAATACTCTTCACGGATATCGACAAATGCATTGAACTTTTTTACATGTAGACATGTAAGAAAGAGTAGTCTAGTAAGACAGAATTTTGGACAAATTTATACGAAAAGCCTAGGCTTTGTTTTTTTTTATCCTTTTTTATTTATCTCTATTAGTGCTCTCACTTTCTCTATAATTTCATTCTGTCCTACTGAGAGTAGATTGTCCGCTTAATTTCCCAACGAAATGCCAATCGAAAGCGGAAGTGATGCGAACCTACTTGGAGGTGACAACTAAGTGAAGGAAGAGTCAATGGGCAAATATCATGGAGGAAGGATCCAAAACTTTAGAAGTTTGCGGGGCGATGCTCATTAAAGCTCTAATAAGCATCCACCCAGTTCAAGTAGCATGAGGCATTTGAAAGACTGGCGCATTGTAAGGATGGTCTTTTCCTTTATCTGGAGGATCAGTATGAACCAACAGAGATCAACACAACTCAGCCAACCCCACACTATAGTTAGAGTCATTGGCGAGTTGAAGCAGCATGGCGGATCAAAGGTTCGACTACTAAAAAAAAAGAACAACAGCAGAGAGTAGATGGGAGCCAAGAGGCGCATTGCAGCTGGAGCAGAAGATTGAAGACTCATCAAAGGCGAGGAGTTGCAGTGTCGGCAAAGGCTTCGACGAGGACGTCGAAGGCATAAGTGGGGTAGAATGTCACAAACAAAGTTCTAAACAGGATGTTTGATGTAATACTTGTGTATGTCCGTGTCTTTCTATTTGTTTATGCTTTAAATAGCATAGAGGGACGACCAAAGGCTTGATAGTCCCATTTTAGTTGGGTTTGGTAGTCTCTTTAGGCTTGTAAATATAGGTTGTGTCGTGTGGACACGTGTGAGAGATTTTCGGTCTGTAATGGACCATTTTACCCCTTTGTTGTGTAACTGTTCAGATCTTGTAAAGTCTATTTGTAATTTGCATTGTCTATGAAGTGTTTTCGGAAATGTTTGCTTGTGGATCCCGAGTGAGACGTTTTCCCTAACCCGGTTTCTCTTTTATGAGTCCTAAGGGAATATAGGAGGCTGACCTTTGCGAATGGACACGCAAGGGTGCCATACGATTTAAGCAAAACCAGCTAAGTCCGTGACAATACGACACATTCTTTTCTTTTATTTTAGATAATTTATATTGAAAATGGGTATTTTTATATTCATTTCCAAATCGATAAATTACGCCTCAAATGTTTAAGGGTGAAACGTACTCCACAAGATACCACCTCATGCCCGATGGTGAGATCCACGTACACGTGTCAACAAATCAACTATCCCGGTTTCAGGATTGATTCAGTCTTGTCAACCAGGCAGAGTCCAAATATTTCACGCACCCAGCTCTTTCGGAGCCCCGCTTGGCCGAACGAAACTGGAGATGACACGTGGAGCCCATGAGAGAGATGGGGTGCGAGGGTGAGTCACATAGTGCGACGTGTAGTAGACAAGAAATATTTATCTGGGGGCAAAACAAAAGAAATGATTTCCCCACCGGTTAATTTGAGACAAGAAGTCTGCCCTCGTTATCGTTTGAGATTATACTGAGCTTCTTACGGACCCACTGTTTTCCTCCAATTGCATAGCAGGTATGATTTGCGAGTATTAAATCAGATGTAAGAAAAATATTTTTATGATGAAGTTGCGGCCACATAGATCACATGTGGACCAACCAACCCTTTCCCCCATTCCTGTTTGTCGTAAGCCCAAACCCGCACGCTCCAAATAGCCTGCCTTTCTCTCCGTGCGGGTCGCGGATCCTCTCTCTCTCTCTCTCCGGTCTTTGCACACTGTATTTGGTCGCTTCCTCCGCCCTCGAACGCCAGAAAACATCAATTGGAGCTGCGAATTCGATCTCGCCTTCCTTCGCTTTGCACCCGCGGCGCCCGGATTCGAGCCCGGCCGTCGAAACCCTAGCGCGCCCCCCCTCCGCCCCACACTTTGGGCGCCGGAGCGGAGGGCGATGGCGGCGGAACTGGGGCAGCAGACGGTGGAGTTCTCCGCCCTTGTGCGACGAGCCGCGGAGGATTCCTACCTCGCCCTCAAAGAGCTGGTGGAGCGGTCCCGGGCGCCGGAGGACCAGCGATCCGACTCCGAGAAGAAGATAGACCTCCTCAAGTTCATCGCCAAGACTCGGCAGCGGATGCTCCGCCTCCATGTGCTCGCCAAGTGGTGCCGACAGGTGATTCTCGTCCTCGTCTTTTTTTTTTTTTGGCTTCTTTATTGCTCGCTGTGAACTGGTTTTTTGCCTAGGGTTTCTGAATGTGTTCCTTCTTGAGTGCCTCTAGGCTCCGGTAGATGGAAAGCCGCTTCATTTCTTAATCCATGGTACGGATTTAGTCTAGTGTCTGGATTAGTAGTTTATCTGGGGATGATCCTGGAAACCTAGTTCCAAACTGGTAGTCAGTCTTGGTGAATTTGGCGTTTTGGATATGCTTTAGGTTACAATAAGTGCAGCTTATTTCAGTTTTCTGGAGTGTTTTTCCCCCCTCCCTTTTAATGCATTTGAGCGACAATATGAAATTTATTAGTTTGTGATGCAGTACAACACGCTTTGTGCTCTAACAATTTTTTTCTACTAACCCCAAATGCTAAAACATCATTAAATCTTTAGTCTATTTGTATGTATTAATAGTTAAAAAATAGCAGATTATGTTTTGATGCAATTTAAGATGTAGCTAAATCCTTGAAGGTGAATTGTAAAATTAGAGAAATTTATTGGAACCATTATTTTGAGAATTTTCTCATTGGTGTTCTATATACTATTCTCAATCTTTGACATTTTTTATTTGAGACTGATTGTATCCTAATTTAGTAAGATGCTCTACAACTTTAGGAACCAAGTGAGTCGTTTTTATATGGTGCAGAAAATGTTTATCATGATTCACAACATATTAAATCTTTGTTGTCTAGACATGTTAGGAGAAATATTCCATAAAGCACAGATTAAGGATGTAAGTTGGGCAGTTTGGGTTTATTAGAGGTAAAACTTTATTGACCAAAGGTGAACACCCTCACCGCATGATGAACCCAATGTAATTTCTGAACTAGCTTGATAAACATGTACCTAATTCGAGGTGGAATCAAATTGATTCTCAAGGTATTTATGTCAGAAAAAGAAGTAAGCCACTGCATTCAATTTGTAAATGTTGATTGACAAAGCATGTTGTGCTTTTAATTGTCATTATCTAAATGTACAACTTTCCAGAAAGGTTGCACACTTTTTATGTTTGAATGATTTTTTTTGGAGTCTTCACTGGTAACCTTATTATAAAATCCTTTTGTGACATTATGCTTCTTGATTTTTTGGAGTCTTTTTTATTCACTTTGTCACTTGTTTTACATCCAGCATTTTCTTTAAATTAAGCTCAGAATCTGATTTGAAGATGGTGGTCTGTGCATTTATTCATTTGTTTGATGATCAATGTCAAAGTAGTCTTGTAAACTTTTGAGATGCCTTATTTATATAATTAAATTGTTGGCTCACGTTGTGTATCACATTAGATGACTGATTTGATCTTGAACTGGCATGGTTTAGGCGAAGTTCAAGATCAATGCAATACGCTTTGAGCTTATCTCTGATGGCACTGCAGCACAAGGAGCAAATACTAGTGCTTTGCAACTGGCCCAAGACGGTGAACTCGATTCAACTGGCCTAAAAACTCCTGGTTTGAAAATCATTTATTGGTTAGGTGCTGACAAAAATGCCGGGGGATCTGATTTTAGTTCACGTCCATTTCTCAAACTTGAACCAGGGAAAGATACACAGATTAAGTGTCTACATAATTCCTTTGTATTAGACCCACTTACTGGCAAGGAAGCTATTTTTTCACTCGATCAAAGTTGCATTGATCTTGAGAAACTCCTGCTAAAAGCTATTGCATGCAATATACACACCCGTCTGTTTGAAATCCAGAGGGAGTTGAGTAAAAGTGTTAACATTTGTCGAGGTACAGGTGATGTTGTACTGAAGAATGATGGAAGTATGGTAGCAGATCTAAGAAAGGTTAGTAATGAATAAATTTATTCTTCATTTGTCATATGAGTTATCTGTTTCTAAGATACATGTGTAGATTTCATGATTGGGGTCTTTAGGATCAATAAATGTTTAAATGGTTCTAGTAAAAATATTTTTAAGGTGCTGGCCTATATCACTGTTGATTACATGGTTTCATTCATATTGGCTAGATTTTCTTGGTTATACTTCTTCCATTTTGTTCATCTGTATTCAAATTCAATTACAAAGTCCCCACATGATTGACCCAAAACAATTAGCTGATCTATTTGTATTTCATTAATATTCATACAAACTCTAATTCCATAAAGAAATGCAATTAATATTTGAAAATACTCCCATAGCGTCACAAATCATGATGCAAGGAAATGTTCTTTGGCTTACAGAATATTGTAGAATGGATCCATACTAGAAAATGGATTCTAAGGGTAAGGAAGTTAAGTTGAAGCGGGGAATGTTCATGTGGGTAGACTTTTGAGCTGCAGGCTGTGGCTAGATCTGGTCATCATGTATTTGCTTGGGAAAAATATTAGAAAAGCCTCCTTGGTGGTGTTCCAGGGGTTTTCAACATTAGATCAGTGCTAATGTAGACTTGAGTTGATCATGCTTATCTAAGGCATTTTGGTGGCGCGAGGTGGAAAGATGTTAATTCAAACTGTCCTGTTCTGTGAAGAGGCCTAACTATGTCTAACGCTATTGAATTAATTTAATACAGTAATCTCATGCTCTTTGTTGTCCCATGCAAGGTTTGCAATACCGAATGATACCACCTGGTAAGGGCAGTACATATCAGTCCATCAGCAGACCAGTACACAGACCGCCCGCTACCGAACGGTATCGCTGATTGAGGTCGTTATTGTCGACGATGACCGAGGGAGAAAGTGAAAGAAGAGGGAGAAGAGGAAGAAAGAAATGAGAAAAAAAAAGAACCTGCAGATCGGCGCTGCTCTCCTCCTCGTTTGTCGGTGACTTCTCATCCGCGCACGGGGGGAAGAGTCATCGGCGTCGTGGGGCGAAGAGAGACAACGCCTCAACGAAATTATATATATATATATATATATATATATATATATATATATATATATATATATATATATATATATAAAGGCGACGTCGCCGCGTGGGGAGAAGGCAGATTTTTTTTCTTCGAGCGACATCATAATTTTTTTTTTCTGTAATGTCGCTCGAGAGGCGATGTGGCCCCGTGTGGGGAGAAGAGAGATATACTGAGCGGTTTATCTCTTATATATATATATATATACCGAATGATATACCGAAATATGTCGCTCTGTCATGAACGGTCGTCGCGCACCCGCAACAACTCCGTTCAACGAACCGTTCTGTCACGACCTTAGCTGGAATTGCCTAAGGCGTGAGGCACCCTTGCGGCCAACGACGCGAAGAGCTTGCGTTGCTTACGTCGCGAGTCACCCGAGCGGCAAAGACGCGAACTTAGCTTGCGTTGCCTAAGTCGCGCTTCGCCCTTGCGATCTCGCTCCGCAAGGATCAGCCCACTTTGTAACCTCTCGCAGGTCCCGAAGGACCTGTAAAAGAGAAAGAGAGTTAGATCGAAAGAACGAGCAACGGACAAGTCCCGAAGTCTCGCGAAAAGGAAAGCTTTACAAGCAATTCGTCGAACACCTTCTGTGCACAAGAGAAAAGAGGGAGAGGGGGAAAAACAAGGCTTTCAAGGATGAACGAACAGCCGCAAGCCCACAAACAGCCGCTCACCTGGTCCCGGGCGCAAAACCAAGTTCCCGTAAAGGTCACGTGCGAACTTGCGAAAGAGTGTTCAACGCCCGGTATATAACCGAAGCCCCATCCAGCCTTGTGCCACCCGGGGGGTTCCTGGGGTCTGAGCTGGCTGACATTTTGGTGAGCGGAGGCAGCTCTCCGCTCACCTCCCGCGGCACGCGAAAACGGAGCTGTTTTGGGCTGTTTTGGGGCTGTTTTGCTCGGTTCGGTGAGCGGTCGCTTTGCAACGCTGCAGCTTGTTCGAACTTACATATTTACAAGCAGAATGACCCAAAACCATAAGAAAACATGCTGCCAAGCAGCTGTACATGCAGGTGTGAGCGACGAACGGTTCGTTGAACGGAGTTGTTGCGGGTGCGTGACGACCGTTCGTGACATTCTCCCCCACTTAAACTGTCGACGCCCTCGTCGACGCTTGTTGGTAGTTGTTGATGACTTCTTCTTCATGTCGCAGGGCGTCTTCGGGCTCCCAACTGGCTTCAGTTCGGGGAAGCTTTCGCCACTTCACCAAGTACTCTGTCTGCTCCGCTCCGTTGGGTAGCTTTGTCTTGCGATCCGCCAGAATGGTTTCCACTCGCTTCTCGTAGGAGGCTGTGATGGGAGGTAGCCGAGTTGGAACACTTCGAGAAACATCTTGCGGATCCGAATGGTAGGCCTTCAGGTTGCTGGCATGAAGAACGTTGTGAATTTTGAACCACGCCGGCAGCTGCAACTTGTAAGAAACATTGCCTACCCTGCTGATAATTGGGAAGGGCCCTTCATACTTACGCACCAATCCTTTGTGGACTCTTTTCCTGAAGAATTGGAGTGATGCTGGTTGGAGCTTTACCAACACCAAATCGCCAACTTTGAACTCTTGTGGTCGTCTTCCCAAATCTGCCCACTTCTTCATTCGTTTTGCCGCCTTCTCCAAGTACGCCCGCGCAATATCTGCATTTCGATGCCACTCCTTTGCGAAATGATAGGCTGATGGACTGCTCCCAGTATACCCAATTGCCATAGTGTGCGGAGTCGACGGTTGTTGTCCTGTGATAATTTCGAAGGGGCTCTTGTTGGATGCAGAGCTCCGCTGCAAGTTGTAGGAGAATTGGGCGATGTCCAACAGCTTCACCCAATCTCGTTGATTGGTACTCACGTAGTGCCGGAGATACTGCTCTAAGAGCGAATTTATTCTTTCAGTCTGGCCATCCGTCTGGGGGTGGAGGCTTGTAGAGAAGTATAACTTTGACCCCAACAATTTGAATAGCTCGGTCCAGAATCGTCCCAGGAACCGAGCGTCCCTATCACTAACGATATTGTGTGGGACTCCCCAATACTTCACTACACCCTTCATCATCAGTTTGGCTGCCTCTTCAGCAGAACAGTGTAGGGGAGCAGCAATGAAAGTTGCATACTTTGAAAACCGATCGACCACCACAAGTATCGATCCAAGTCCCCCTACAGGCGGTAAGCTTGATATGAAGTCTAAGGAAATGCTCTCCCATGGCCTTTCTGGTACGGGCAACGGCTCCAAAAGTCCCACCGGCTTCCGCTGCTCCACCTTGTCTTGTTGGCAAGTAAGGCATGTTCGAACATACTCCTCCACATCGATCCCCATCTTTGGCCAGTAGAAGGCCCTCTCCACGAGAGCCAACGTTCTGTGAATGCCCGGGTGTCCAGCCCAAAGGGAATCGTGACACTCTTTTAAGAGCTCACGTCTTAAATTGTCCACTCGGGGAACATATACCCTATTCCCTTTTGTGTAAACAAGTCCCTCCTGGACCCAAAATCGTCGTGCCTTGCCTTCTTTGATGAGCTGCATCAGGATAACTGCCTGAGGATCACTATACAGTCCATCTCTGATTCGGGAAAGGAAGTTGGAGCGTAACTGACTTGCTTGGCCTCTGCCCTCCAGTTGTGCAGCATTCACGCATTCCACTTTCCGACTTAGCGCATCGGCCACGACATTCGCCTTCCCGGGCTTGTACTCCATTGCCATATCAAATTCAGCCAGGAAGTCCTGCCACCGTGCCTGCTTTGGGGAGAGCTTCTTCTGAGTTTGGAAATAGCTTAGGGCGATGTTGTCTGTCCTCAGCACAAATCGCGACCCGAGGAGGTAGTGTCGCCAAACTCGTAGGCAGTGGATCACCGCTGTCATCTCCTTCTCATGCACTGGATACCGCCTCTCGGTCTCGTTGAGTTTGCGGCTCTCGTAGGCCACCGGATGACCTTCTTGCATGAGTACTCCACCAATAGCAAAGTCCGAAGCATCTGTATGGACTTCAAAGGGCTCTCCATAGTTTGGCAATTTGAGCACTGGTTCTTCCAGAACAGCAGCCTTCAGGTCTTGGAATGCTATCTCACATTTGCCAGACCACCTCCAAGGCTGCTCCTTCTTCAGCAACTCCGTCAGTGGGGTTGCCCGCTTCGAATACCCCGCAATGAAGCGTCGATAGTAGTTGACGAAACCAAGAAAAGATCTCAACTCTGGCACCTTCTTTGGAGTTCGTCATTCCGCAACTGCTTGCACCTTCGACTTATCCATTCGAATGGAGCCATCACCGATTCGATGCCCTAAGAATAGGATCTCAGTTTGAGCAAAGTAGCATTTCTCCCTTTTTACGAACAAAGTGTTCTCCCTGAGAACCTTGAAAATCGTCCGAAGGTGCTTGACGTGCTCCTCGAGCGTTTGGCTGTAGACGACGATATCGTCCAAGTAGACGACCACGAACTTATCCAAATACTCCTTGAATAGTTGGTTCATGAGAGTACAAAATGTGGCCGGAGCGTTGGTTAAGCCGAAAGGCATCACCAAGAACTCAAACGCTCCATATCTGGTCACGCAAGTAGTCTTTGCTTCGTCGCCTTCAGCAATGCGCACCTGCCAATATCCCGACCGAAGGTCGAGTTTCGAGAAATACTTCGCCTTGCCCAATTGATCGAACAAGTCCGCAATGAGCGGGATGGGATACTTGTTCTTCACTATTACTTTGTTGAGGGCTCGGTAGTCGACGCATAATCGGAGGCTCCCATCTTGTTTCTTCTGAAAGAGAACTGGAGCTCCGAAAGGTGCTTTTGAGCTACGGATGAGACCACCGCTTAGCAGTTCACCTAACTGCTTTCTGAGTTCTGCCAACTCTGGCGGGGGCATGCGATAGGGTGGTCTCGCTGGAGGCTTCACTCCTGGCTCCAGCTCGATACTGTGATCCACGCCTCTGCGTGGTGGGAGAGTCTTCGGCAACTCGGGTGGCATAACGTCTTTGAACTCCTTCAGGACGTTTGCCACCACAGCAGGTTCTTGAATGGTTTCTTCGTTGAGTGGCTCTAGCTTCATAGCAGCCACGAATGTCAGTTCGCCCTTTCGCACCCCTTTCTTCAATTGTAATGCCGAAATGTGTTGGGGCTCCTTGGTTCCTCTCCGAGAGACGGGAACCACGCATGGGTCATTGCCTCCCATCATACATAGGGAGTTCAAGAACGGCATCGGCACCAACTTCGCCGCGTACATAAACTCCATTCCAAGAATCACTTGGAAGTCGTCCAGTGGCACGGCCATCATGTTGGTGTTTCCGCTCCAAGTCCCGATTTTGATAGGAACACCCTTCGCCAACCCGGAGATTCGCCTGGCCTCCGAGTTCACCGCTTTCATTCGGCTTGGGCTCTTCTCCAATGTCAACCCAAGTCGCTGCGCTTCACGATCGGCTATGAAGTTGTGGGTAGCGCCCGTGTCCACCATTGCACGGGTCGTTTGGCCATTCAGCTTGATGTCCACATACATCAGTTCACTACTTCCTGCTTTTTGTGCCTTCGTCTTTATGTTCTCCCCCACTTGACCCCGCATAGCGTTTAACAAACGCATTGCTCCCATTCGGGGTCCTTGCGACTCCTCATCGTCGCTGCTGGATTCAGAGCTGCTTGAGCTAAGGGCAACAGCTTTGCCCTTGTCCGATCGGGGAGGGTGGATGGAAGCCGTTAATGCATTGAGTGCCTGTTTTTGTGGGCACTCCCTTACCATGTGCGGTCCTCCGCACAAGAAGCATCCTCCAGGTTTTGAGGCCTTGCCTTTTGGGTTTGGCCCTTTGTGGGAGCTCTTCTTCTTCTGTTCGCCCCCGAGCTCCTTCCCTCGAGAATGTTTTGGAGGGCGATTGTTTGAAGATTGTTTCCTTCTCGCTGGGTCTTCAGAGGAAACGAAGTCGGTGAGCCTTTCTGCAGCTGCAATTGCCCCGACCACGTCGGTAACATTCCTTCGATTCAGCTCCTGCTGAGCCCATGGTTTCAAACCATCAAGGAAGCTGAACAACTTGTCCTTCTCGGACATGTCCTGTATGTCCAGCATCAGTGCAGAAAACTGCTTTACATAGTCTCGGATGGTGGTACTTTGGCGGAGTTGTCTCAACTTCCTTCTTGCGACGAACTCTGTGTTCTCCGGTAGGAACTGAGTTCTCAACTCCCGCTTCAAGTCTTCCCATGTGTCGACTCGACACCGACCTTGTTGGATCTCCTCCCAACGAGTTCGCCACCAAAGTTTCGCATCTCCATTCAGATACATTGTTGCTATAGAAACTTTGGTATCTTCAGAATCGGGCCTCGTAGCTCGGAAGTATTGCTCCATGTCAAACAGAAAGTTCTCGAGCTCCTTGGCATCTCTGGCCCCTCCGTATCCATGGGGCTCAGGTGCCCTCAAATTTTGTGGCGGTGCAACGCGGGTGTTGCCTCCTCCCGCATTTAGTGTTCTTGTAAGCATTGCCACCTTTGCCGTGAGTTCCGCCACAACATCTTGTAAGTGCAGCACGGAGTCCTTGGTGTCGTCGGACAGTCGGTCGACAAGGGCCTCGACCTTGTCGATCCTGGACTCCGCTTCCTCTTGCGAGCTCTCTACCCCAACAAGTCTTTGTTGGCCATGGTAGAGTTCCTCCATGCTCGCTTCCAGAACATCCAGGCGGGTTTCCGCCGTCGTGAGTCTCTCCTTATGACTCTTTTTCCCAGTTAGCGCACCAGATTGCGCTTCCTCCGCTCGCGGAGAGTTACCAACTTCTCGCTCATCCTGTTCGCTGCCGCGATCCTCGTGAGCGGCTCCAACAGCATGAGAGCGAGTGTGCACATGCAGCCCACCTGCGGCTGCTTGGGGCAAAGTTCCGGCTTGCCCCGTCTTGCTTGATTCGCCACGATGCTTAGCCATGGCGAAGTTGCGAAGTTCGTTCGCTGTTCGATCGAAGAGCTTGCCCGCTCTGATACCACAATGTCACGACCTTAGCTGGAATTGCCTAAGGCGTGAGGCACCCTTGCGGCCAACGACGCGAAGAGCTTGCGTTGCTTACGTCGCGAGTCACCCGAGCGGCAAAGACGCGAACTTAGCTTGCGTTGCCTAAGTCGCGCTTCGCCCTTGCGATCTCGCTCCGCAAGGATCAGCCCACTTTGTAACCTCTCGCAGGTCCCGAAGGACCTGTAAAAGAGAAAGAGAGTTAGATCGAAAGAACGAGCAACGGACAAGTCCCGAAGTCTCGCGAAAAGGAAAGCTTTACAAGCAATTCGTCGAACACCTTCTGTGCACAAGAGAAAAGAGGGAGAGGGGGAAAAACAAGGCTTTCAAGGATGAACGAACAGCTGCAAGCCCACAAACAGCCGCTCACCTGGTCCCGGGCGCAAAACCAAGTTCCCGTAAAGGTCACGTGCGAACTTGCGAAAGAGTGTTCAACGCCCGGTATATAACCGAAGCCCCATCCAGCCTTGTGCCACCCGGGGGGTTCCTGGGGTCTGAGCTGGCTGACATTTTGGTGAGCGGAGGCAGCTCTCCGCTCACCTCCCGCGGCACGCGAAAACGGAGCTGTTTTGGGCTGTTTTGGGGCTGTTTTGCTCGGTTCGGTGAGCGGTCGCTTTGCAACGCTGCAGCTTGTTCGAACTTACATATTTACAAGCAGAATGACCCAAAACCATAAGAAAACATGCTGCCAAGCAGCTGTACATGCAGGTGTGAGCGACGAACGGTTCGTTGAACGGAGTTGTTGCGGGTGCGTGACGACCGTTCGTGATAGTTCGTCGCTCAAACCCACATGTACAGCTGCTTGACATGTTGTTTTCTCTTGGTTTTGAGGCATTTTGCTTGTAAAAATGTAAGTTCGAACAAGCTGCAACGTTACAAAGCGACCGCTCACCGAAACGAGCAAAACAACCCCAAAACAGTTCCGTTTTCGCGTGCCGCGGGGGCTAGCGAACAAACTGCCTCCGCTCACCAAAACGTCAGCCATCTCAGCTCCTTTGAACCCCCCGGGTGGCACAGGGCTGGATGGGGCTTTGGTTATATACCGGGCGTTGAACTCTCATTCACAAGTTCGCACGTGACCTTTACGGGGACTTGTTTTCGCGCCCGGGACCAGGTGAGCGGCTGTTTGTGGGCTTGCAGCTGTTCGTTCATCCTTCTAAAGCCTTGTTTTCTCCTTCTCCCTCTTTTCTCTTGTGCACACAAGGTGCTCGCTGATTTGCTTGTAAAGCTTCCCCTTTTCGCGAGACTTCGAGACTTGTCCGTCGCTCGCCCTTTTTAACTAATCAACTTTCTCTCTTTTACAGGTCCTTCGGGACCTGCGTGAGGTTACAAGTTGGCTGACCCTTTGCGGAGCAATATAGCAAGGGCGGAGCGCGACTTAGGCAACGCAAGCTAAGTTCGCGTCTTTGCCACGAGTGGGCCTCGCGACTTAGGCAACATAAGCTAAGTTTGCGTCATTGGCCGCAAGGGTGCCTCACGCCTTAGACAATTCCAGCTAAGGCCGTGACATTGTGGTATCAGAGCGGGCAAGCACTTCGAGCGAGCAGCGAACGAACTTCGCAACTTCGCCATGGCAAAGCATCGTGGCGAATCAAGCAAGACGAAGCAAGCCGGACCCTTGCCCCAAGCAACCGAAGGTGGGCTGCATGTGCACACTCGCTCTCATGCTGTTGGAGCCGCTCAAGAGGAGCGCGACAGCGAAAATGACGAGCGAAAAGTTGGCTACTCTCCGCGAGCGGAGGAAGCGCAATCGGGAGCGCTAACTGGGAAAAAGAGTCACAAGGAGAGACTCGCAACGGCGGAAACCCGCTTGGATGTTCTTGAAGCGAGCATGGAGGAACTCTACCATGGCCAACAAAGGCTTGTTGGGGTAGAGAGCTCGTAGGAAGAAGCGGAGTCCAGGATCGATAAGGTCGAGGCCCTAGTCGACCGACTGTCTAATGACACCAAAGACTCCGTGCAACACTTACAGGATGTTGTGGCAGAACTCACTGCAAAGGTGGCCATGCTCACAAGAATATTAAATGAGGGAGGAAGCAACACCCGCGTTGCACCGTCACAAAATTTAGGGCACCTGAGCCCCATGGATATGGAGGAGCCAGAGATGCCAAAGAGCTCGAGAACTTTCTGTTTGACATGGAACAATACTTTCGAGCCACGAGGCCCGATTCTGAAGATACCAAAGTTTCGATAGCAACAATGTATCTAAACGGAGATGCGAAACTTTGGTGGCGAACCCGTTAGGAGGAGATCCAACAAGGTCAGTGTCGAGTCGACACTTGGGAGGACTTGAAGCGGGAGTTGAGAACTCAGTTCCTATCGGAGAACACAGAATTCGTCGCAAGAAGGAAGTTGAGACAACTCCGCCAAAGTTCCACCATCCGAGACTATGTGAAACAATTTTCTGCACTGATGCTGGACATACAGGACATGTCCGAGAAGGACAAGTTGTTCAGTTTCCTCGATGGTTTGAAACCATGGGCTCAGCAGGAGCTAAATCGAAGGAATGTTACCGACGTGGTCGGTGCAATTGCTGCTGCAGAAAGGCTTACCGGCTTTGTTTCCTCTGAAGACCCAGCAAGAAGGAAACAATCTTCAGGCAATCGTCCTCCAAAACATTCTCGAAGGAAGGAGCTAGGGGGCGAACAAAAGAAGAAGAGCTCCCACAATGGACCGAACCCGAAAGGCAAGGCCTCAAAGCTTGGAGGGTGCTTCTTGTGCGGAGGGCCGCACATGGTGAGGGAGTGCCCACAAAAACAGGCACTCAATGCTTTGACGACTTCCATCCACCCCCCCCGATCGGACAAGGGCAAAGCTGTTGCTCTTAGTTCGAGCAGTTCTGAATCCAGTAGCGACGACGAGGAGTTGCAAGGCCCGCGAATAAGAGCAATGCGTTTGTTGAACGCTATGCGGGGTCAAGTGGGGGAGAACATGAAGACAAAAGCACAAAGAGCAGGAAATAGTGAGTTGATGTATGTGGACATCAAACTAAATGGCCAAACGACTCGTGCAATGGTGGACACGGGCGCTACCCACAACTTCATAGCCGATCGTGAAGCACAGCGACTTAGGTTGATCTTGGAGAAGAGCCCAAGCCGAATGAAAGCAGAACTCGGAGGCCAGGCGAATCTCCGGGTTGGCGAAGGGAGTTCCCATCAAAATCGGGACATGGAGCGGAAACACCAACATGAAGGTCGTACCACTGGACGACTTCCAAGTGATTCTTGGAATGGAGTTTATGCACGCGGCGAAGCTGGTGCCGATGCTGTTCTTGAACTCCCTATGTATGATGGGAGGCGATGACCCCTGCGTGGTTCCCGTCTCTCGGAGAGGAACCAAGGAGCCCCAACACATTTCGTGCAGTGCTCGTCGGAAAAAGCTCTCCCGACTCTAAAACCGCCCCCACATCATTCTCTAACAGTGATCGTCGGAGGGGTCAGGTCGAGCACCCCGACCCGACCTTTGTGCAGGTACAAAGCACAGGTCCCCCGTCCGGACGCGCAGGCGAGAATACCCCGCTCGGGAGAAGTCGCAGCAACGCCCCGAGTCCGAGGCCGCACCCGACCACCTCAGTGGAGCCGAGCAAAAAAAATTATGATGTCGCCCGAAGAAAAAAAATCTGCCTTCTCCCCACGCGGCGACGTCGCCTTTATATATATATATATATATATATATATATATATATATATATATATATAATTTCGTTGAGGCGTTGTCTCTCTTCGCCCCACGACGCCAATGACTCTTCCCCCGTGCACGGATGAGAAGTCACCGACAAACGAGGAGGAGAGCAGCGGTTCTTTTTTTTTTTCTCATTTCTTTCTGATGAGGGAAATAATGGCAACAAGACTGGCTGACGTCACCTGTCCCATCACGCCTCAGCACCTGGTCAAACTGGCCAACACGCTGACCGAGGCGCCATTAACACCAGCCTGCCCCCTGCCAAAAGTCAAGTCTAACATGCTGACCGAGGCACATTAATGCCGACATGCCCCCTGAAGTGGGCAGCTTAGGAAGCAGATTGCTTCCCTATAAATACCCTCTCGCTCATTAGAAGAAATGGGGGATCACACACTCCACACTTGTATGGAGGCATCTCCTCCTCCAAACCCCCTCCACATCGCTAACTTAGCCGTCGGAGGGGTCGGGCCGAGCTCCTCGGCCCGACCTTTGTGCAGGTGCCAGACGGGATCTACTCTTTCAGGCGCCGAGCTGCCGACCCGAGCTGCCGATCCGAGTTGCCGAGCTGCCGACCCGAGTTGACGAGCTGCTGACCCGAGCTGCCGACCCGACTTCCGGACCCCAGAACCGAGCCGCGACGGCCTCGAGGCCACGGCTAAAAAAGTTACTTTCCGTAACACTTTCTTCCTCTTCTCCCTCTTCTTTCACTTTCTCCCTCGGTCACCGTCGACAATAACGACCTCAATCAGCGATACCGTTCGGTAGCGGGCGGTCTGTGTACTGGTCTGCTGACGGACTGATATGTACTGCCCTTACCAGGTGGTATCATTCGGTATTGCAAACCTTGCATTGTACAACAAAGAGCATGAGATTACTGTATTAAATTAATTCAATGGCGCTCGACATAGTTAGGCCTCTTCACAGAACAGGACAGTTTGAATTAACATCTTTCCACCTCGTGCCACCAAAATGCCTTAGATAAGTGTTACGGTGAGTAACTTTTTTAAGCCGTGGCCTCGGGGCCGACGCGGCTCGGTTCTGGGGCTCGGAATGTCGAGGATCTCGGGCGCTGTGGCCGAGGAGCCGAGGCAGCGTCCAGCGTGTTTGCTGCGCATAGTGCCGAGGGGCCGAGGCAGCGTGTTGCTGCGCAGGGGGCCAAGGCAGCGCATGAAGTCGGCTCGGGTAGAGGAGGTCTCGGACAGGCTGTGGCCGAGGAGCCGAGGCAGCGTGCAACGTGTTTGTTGCGCATGGTGCCGAGGGGCCGAGGCAGCGTGTTGGCTGCGCATGAGGCCGGGGCAGCAGGCAGCGCCGTCAGCCGAGCAGTTGAGGCGAGCTGCCGCGCATGGGGCCGAAGGGTCAAGGCAGCGGGCTGCACCGTCAGCCGAGCAGCTGACGCAGGCTGGCCGCGCACGGGGCCGACGCAGCAAGCTGCGCATGGCGTCGAGGGGCCGAGGCAGCAAGTTGCGCCGTCGGCCGAGGGGTCGAGGCGCGTGGGACCGAGCCGCGCGCGTGGGGCCGACGCGGGCGGGTTAGCCACGCGCCTGGGGCCGCGAAGCTCGGCGCAGACAGAGACCAGCCCCAGAAGTCGCTGCTTCTGGTGCAGGTCGGTTGCAGCGGAGCAACCAAAGAGAAAGCTAACATACCGTCATTCCGGGCCCTCCTTCTAGCGCCATTATGTTACGGTGAGTAACTTTTTTAAGCCGTGGCCTCGGGGCCGACGCGGCTCGGTTCTGGGGCTCGGTTTTGGCAATCGACTTTCATCCATCCACCCTCTTGGGTCACACCTAGATGAAGCACCGCTCTAGGACAGTCCGTCGCCTAGTAGCTCCCAAAGTCCACCGACTTAGCTACAATTAGTGCACCATTGTCTGGATCCTGGGCCTCTACTCCTAATAGCACAATCTCTCCTGCGCATCGCTTTCCTCAAGCAACTTGAATAGCAATACTATGGCATATTCTTTAAGAGTACCCGCCTCCATATCCTCTTGCCTCGTGCCAAGGCCTTCTGAACCCAACTTCATCTCCGCAAGTTGAGTCGCCTCAGTTCTTCCATCAAATACTTCTCCGAGATAAGGTGCATGTGCCCAGAAGCTCCCTTTGTCTTTGGCACAATGCAAGATGAGTCCGCCTTATTAGAATGAAGGACCCATGGAACAACATGATCCTGCTCTTGCCTTTGCAAAAGTTCATGTCCTCGACCTCTGTCCAAGGAAAGCTCTGTGCCTCCGCTCCATGTTCTATCTTCTATGTCGGCTCACTTTATACGGCTTGGGTACTTCGCCAAGTTACACCCAAGTTGCTCCACTCCTCGTTTTTGCATTGAGTTGATGGTGGCCCTCACGCCCACCATTCCACGGGTCAGCCCTCCCTTGAGGTCGATCTCCATATCGATTCCAAGTATGCCTTCATTTGTGTTGCTTTGGGTTGCTCCCCCACTTGATCTCGTAATGCATCCACCAATGCATTCTCTCAAGCGAGATCATGCGACGACTCCTCGCCGCTCGCTCGGTCCATTGAGCTTCGTGGAGTTGTTATTTGTTGAGGTACTCCTCCTCAACATGTGCGGTCTGTTGCACATGATCCTCCCTTTGGAAAGTTGGGACTTATCCCTCCTGGATATCTATCCCGTTGGAGCAAAATCTCTCTTCGATTCGGAGACCACCATCCCCTTGGACTACTCCGATTTGCTGAACAAACTGCGCATTGTTCTGCCTCCTGCAAACGCACTTGCTAGATTGCGACTCCATGTTAATACAGCCCCCGTTGCGCCACTCAAGGCCTAGCAACATGCTGAACTCGCTGCACACTTCAGTCTCCTGCGGACGTATCCTTCACCTGCCAAAGAGAAAGTTCCAATGCTCCATGGCGCCGAGTTTCGGTCGCCTTGGGATGGCCACGAACATTCCATCGTCCGCATACAAGCCCTTGCATGAGTACCGAATTCTTCGAGTTAGCAATTCCCCTCACCTCTGTGAGCTATGCACAACTATTTCGGTCGCTGAACAACTCATTCCACTTAGCATGGTCTCATCCTTTACCAAGCGCCTCGCTTGCTTGTAACACCATCAAGTGTTGTTGTCAACATTGAGTCGTAGCTCAAACTCAGCCATCCCAACCTTTGTGTGCTCCGCATTCTTCCCAGCTTGCTTGTCTCTGATACCATCTGTCATGGACTTAGCTGGTTTTGCCTAAGTCATGCGGTACTCTTGCGTGTCTGTTCGCAAAGGTCAGCCTCCCATAGTCCCTTAGGACCCATAAAAGAGAAACCGGGTTAGGGAAAACGCCTCACTCGGGATCCACAAGCAAACATTTCCAAAATCGGGACATGGAGCGGAAACACCAACATGAAGGTCGTACCACTGGACGACTTCCAAGTGATTCTTGGAATGGAGTTTATGCACGCGGCGAAGCTGGTGCCGATGCTGTTCTTGAACTCCCTATGTATGATGGGAGGCGATGACCCCTGCGTGGTTCCCGTCTCTCGGAGAGGAACCAAGGAGCCCCAACACATTTCGGCATTACAATTGAAGAAAGGGGTGCGAAAAGGCGAATTGACATTCGTGGCTGCTATGAAGCTAGAGCCACTCAACGAGGAGGCCATTCAAGAACCTGCTGTGGTGGCGAACGTCCTGAAAGAGTTCAAAGACGTTATGCCACCCGAGTTGCCAAAGACTCTTCCACCACGCAGAGGCGTGGATCATAGTATCGAGCTGGAACCAGGAGTGAAGCCTCCAGCGAGACCACCCTACCGCATGCCCCCGCCACAGTTGGCAGAACTCAGGAAGTAGTTAGATGAATTGCTAAGCGGTGGTCTCATCCGCAGCTCTAAAGCACCTTTCGGAGCTCCAGTTCTCTTCCAGAAGAAACAAGATGGGAGCCTCCGATTATGTGTCGACTATCGAGCCCTCAACAAAGTGACGGTGAAGAACAAGTATCCCATCCCGCTCATTGCGGACTTGTTCGACCAATTGGGCAAGGCTAAGTATTTCTCAAAACTCGACCTTCGATCAGGATATTGGCAGGTGCGCATTGCTGAAGGCGACGAGGCGAAGACTACCTGTGTAACCAGGTATGGAGCGTTTGAGTTCTTGGTGATGCCTTTCGGCTTAACCAACGCTCCGGCCACATTCTGCACTCTCATGAACCAGTTATTCAAGGAGTATTTGGATAAGTTTGTGGTCGTCTACCTGGACGATATCATCGTCTACAGTCAAACGCTCGAGGAGCACGTCAAGCACCTTCGGACGATTTTCAAGGTTCTCAGGGAGAACATTTTATTCGTGAAAAGGGAGAAATGCTACTTTGCTCAAACTGAGATCCTATTCTTAGGGCATCGAATCGGTGGTGGCTCCATTCGGATGGATAAGTCGAAGGTGCAAGCAGTTGCGGAATGGCGAACTCCAAAGAAGGTGCCAGAGTTGAGATCCTTCCTTGGTTTCGTCAACTACTATCGCCGCTTCATAGCGGGATATTCGAAGCGGGCAACCCCACTGACGGAGTTGCTGAAGAAGGAGCAGCCTTGGAGGTGGTTTGACAAATGTGAGATAGCATTCCAAGATCTGAAGGCTGATGTTCTAGAAGAATCGGTACTCAAATTGTCAAATTATGGAGAGCCCTTTGAAGTCCATACAAATGCTTCGGACTTCGCCATTGGGGGGGTGCTCATGCAGGAAGGTCATCCGGTGGCCTACGAGAGCCGCAAACTCAACGAGACCGAGCGGCAGTATCCAGTGCATGAGAAGGAGATGACAGCAGTGATGTCTGATAATATATTAAACTCAATAATAATTTTTTTATTTATTTAAATTTTATTTTATTTAATGTATTGATAAAAGTAATATCATTCAACTTGAAATGTTGAAAATTTTATTGACAAAAAAAAATATAATTATACTTAAATTAAAGGATTTGATAACATGTGACTAATATGACACTCGACAATGGTTTAGACAATGCAACCCGTCATGTTAGAGTAATGTCTGATAATATATTAAACTACTCACATCAATTAAGGGTAACTTTTTTAAGTACATTAGCTCATTGAGGGTTTCATGAAGCTTTTGAACTCTACATTACTATTCTCTAGACTTACTAGCTTAAAACATTCATGCACCCACTTAGTTTGTACGAACTCATGCTGAATCCGCTTTATCTCTTTCATCATACTTACGATTGACTTAAAATCAAACCGTGATTTGCTTCATGATCCATGTATCGAATAACTAAAATATGCTCCAACAAATGCTTTTACTTATATATCAATCAAAGAGTGGAAAACAAATAATATAGCCCTTACAGATCTTTATTTTATGTATGAAACTATGTAAAATCTCAAATTAACGATGTAGTTGTTAAAATAAGTGAAAACCTATCACTTGGTTAACCTTCCTAATTTTTCTTAAATCAAATATCAATATATTAGTATTGATATAAGTAATACGACACATGAATAGTCATATAATTATCATATCAATAGTTTATGTCAAGCTGCCTGATATTGTTATTCGAATCATCAACCATGTCAACATAGAATCTCTAACAACTTTCTCTTAATCACATACATGTTATGTTGAGCCAACTTTCTTTATATTTTTATTAAATATATATATTTTTCATCTTAGACGATTGATCATGGGGCCTTGATGATAAATTTCAAATTAAGTCAAATCAAATTTTATAAATTTATTTTTACCATACTGTCACGGACAAAGTTCTAAACAGAATGTTTGATGTAATACTTGTGTATGTCCGTGTCTTTCTATTTGTTTATACTTTGAACAGCATAAGGGACGGCCAAAGGCTTGATAGTCCCATTTTAGTTGGGTTTGGTGGCCTCATTAGGCTTGTAAATATAGGTTGTGTCGTGTGGACACGTGTGAGAGATTTTCGGTCTGTAATGGACCATTTTACCTCTTTGTTGTGCAACTGTTCAGAGCTTGTAAAGTCTATTTGTAATTTACATTGTCTATAAAGTGTTTTCGGAAATGTTTGCTTGTGGATCCCGAGTGAGGCGTTTTCCCTAACCCGGTTTCTCTTTTATGGGTCCTAAGGGACTATGGGAGGCTAACCTTTGCGAACAGACACGCAAGAGTACCGCATGACTTAGGCAAAACCAGCTAAGTCCATGACAGATGGTATCAGAGACAAGCAAGCTGGGAAGAATGCGGAGCACACAAAGGTTGGGATGGCTGAGTTTGAGCTACGACTCAATGTTGACAACAACACTTGATGGTGTTACAAGCTAGCGAGGCGCTTGGTAAAGGATGAGACCATGCTAGGTGGAATGAGTTGTTCAGCGACCGAAATAGTTGTGCATAGCTCACAGAGGTGAGGGGAATTGCTAACTCGAAGAATTCGGTACTCATGCAAGGGCTTGTATGCGGACGATGGAATGTTCGTGGCCATCCCAAGGCGACCGAAACTCGGCGCCATGGAGCATTGGAACTTTCTCTTTGGCAGGTGAAGGATACGTCCGCAGGAGACTGAAGTGTGCAGCGAGTTCAGCATGTTGCTAGGCCTTGAGTGGCAGTGCGGGGGCTGTATTAACATGGAGTCGCAATCTAGCAAGTGCGTTTGCAGGAGGCAGAACAATGCGCAGTTTGTTCAGCAAATCGGAGTAGTCCAAGGGGATGGTGGTCTCCGAATCGAAGAGAGATTTTGCTCCAACGGGATAGATATCCAGGAGGGATAAGTCCCAACTTTCCAAAGGGAGGATCATGTGCAACAGACCGCACATGTTGAGGAGGAGTACCTCAACAAATAACAACTCCACGAAGCTCAATGGACCGAGCGAGCGGCGAGGAGTCGTCGCATGATCTCGCTTGAGAGAATGCATTGGTGGATGCATTACGAGATCAAGTGGGGGAGCAACCCAAAGCAACACAAATGAAGGCATACTTGGAATCGATATGGAGATCGGACTCAAGGGAGGGCTGACCCGTGGAATGGTGGGCGTGAGGGCCACCATCAACTCAATGCAAAAACGAGGAGTGGAGCAACTTGGGTGTAACTTGGCGAAGTACCCAAGCCGTATAAAGTGAGCCGACATAGAAGATAGAACATGGAGCGGAGGCACAGAGCTTTCCTTGGACAGAGGTCGAGGACATGAACTTTTGCAAAGGCAAGAGCAGGATCATGTTGTTCCATGGGTCCTTCATTCTAATAAGGCGGACTCATCTTGCATTGTGCCAAAGACAAAGGGAGCTTCTGGGCACATGCACCTTATCTCGGAGAAGTATTTGATGGAAGAACTGAGGCGACTCAACTTGCGGAGATGAAGTTGGGTTCAGAAGGCCTTGGCACGAGGCAAGAGGATATGGAGGCGGGTACTCTTAAAGAATATGCCATAGTATTGCTATTCAAGTTGCTTGAGGAAAGCGATGCGCAGGAGAGATTGTGCTATTAGGAGTAGAGGCCCAGGATCCAGACAATGGTGCACTAATTGTAGCTAAGTCGGTGGACTTTGGGAGCTACTAGGCGACGGACTGTCCTAGAGCGGTGCTTCATCTAGGTGTGACCCAAGAGGGTGTATGGATGAAAGTTGGCAGAACTCAGGAAGCAGTTAGATGAACTGCTAAGCGGTGGTCTCATCCGCAGCTCTAAAGCACCTTTCGGAGCTCCAGTTCTCTTCCAGAAGAAACAAGATGGGAGCCTCCGATTATGTGTCGACTATCGAGCCCTCAACAAAGTGACGGTGAAGAACAAGTATCCCATCCCGCTCATTGCGGACTTGTTCGACCAATTGGGCAAGGCTAAGTATTTCTCAAAACTCGACCTTCGATCGGGATATTGGCAGGTGCGCATTGCTGAAGGCGACGAGGCGAAGACTACCTGTGTAACCAGGTATGGAGCGTTTGAGTTCTTGGTGATGCCTTTCGGCTTAACCAACGCTCCGATCACATTCTGCACTCTCATGAACCAGTTATTCAAGGAGTATTTGGATAAGTTTGTGGTCATCTACCTGGACGATATCATCGTCTACAGTCAAACGCTCGAGGAGCACGTCAAGCACCTTCGGACGATTTTCAAGGTTCTCAGGGAGAACATTTTATTCGTGAAAAGGGAGAAATGCTACTTTGCTCAAACTGAGATCCTATTCTTGGGGCATCGAATCGATGGTGGCTCCATTCGGATGGATAAGTCGAAGGTGCAAGCAGTTGCGGAATGGCGAACTCCAAAGAAGGTGCCAGAGTTGAGATCCTTCCTTGGTTTTGTCAACTACTATCGCCGCTTCATAGCGGGATATTCGAAGCGGGCAACCCCACTGACGGAGTTGCTGAAGAAGGAGCAGCCTTGGAGGTGGTTTGACAAATGTGAGATAGCATTCCAAGATCTGAAGGCTGATGTTCTAGAAGAATCGGTACTCAAATTGTCAAATTATGGAGAGCCCTTTGAAGTCCATACAAATGCTTCGGACTTCGCCATTGGGGGGGTGCTCATGCAGGAAGGTCATCCGGTGGCCTACGAGAGCCGCAAACTCAACGAGACCGAGCGGCAGTATCCAGTGCATGAGAAGGAGATGACAGCAGTGATCCACTGTCTACGAGTTTGGCGACACTATCTCCTCGGGTCGCGATTTGTGCTGAGGACAGACAACATCGCCCTGAGCTATTTCCAAACTCAGAAGAAGCTCTCCCCAAAGCAGGCGCGGTGGCAGGACTTCCTGGCTGAATTTGATATGGCAATGGAGTACAAGCCCGGGAAGGCGAATGTCGTGGCTGATGCACTGAGTCGGAAAGTGGAATGCGTGAATGCCGTACAACTGGAGGGCAGAGGCCAAGCAAGTCAGTTGCACTCCAACTTCCTTTCCCGAATCAGGGATGGGCTGTATAGTGATCCCCAAGCAGTTATCCTGATGCAGCTCATCAAAGAAGGCAAAGCACGGCGATTCTGGGTCCAGGAGGGACTCATTTACACAAAAGGGAATAGGGTTTATGTTCCTCGAGTGGACAACTTAAGGCGTGAGCTCTTAAAAGAGTGTCACGATTCCCTTTGGGCTGGACACCCAGGCATTCACAGAACATTGGCTCTCGTGGAGAGGGCCTTCTATTGGCCGAAGATGGGGACTGATGTGGAGGAGTATGTTCGGACATGCCTTACTTGCCAACAAGACAAGGTGGAGCAGCGGAAGCCGGTGGAACTCTTGTAGCCGTTGCCCATACCAGAAAGGCCGTGGGAGAGCATTTCCTTGGATTTCATATCAAGCTTGCCACTTGTAGGGAGACTCGGGTCGATCCTCGTGGTGGTCGATCGGTTTTCGAAGTATGCAACCTTCATTGCTGCTCCCCTACACTGTTCAGCAGAGGAGGCGGCTAAGCTGATGATGAAGGATGTAGTGAAGTATTGGGGAGTCCCACACAACATCATTAGCGATCGAGACGCTCGGTTCCTGGGACGATTCTGGACCGAGCTGTTCAAATTGTTGAGGTCAAAGTTATACTTCTCTACAAGCCTCCACCCCCAAACGGATGGCCAGACTGAAAGGATAAACTCGCTCTTGGGGCAATATCACTGGCACTACGTGAGTGCCAATCAACGAGATTGGGTGAAGTTGTTGGACATTGCCCAATTCTCCTACAACTTGTAGCGGAGCTCTGCATCCAACAAGAGCCCCTTCGAGATCATTACCGGACAACAACCGTCGACTCCGCACACCATGGCAATTGGGTATACTGGGAGTAGTCCATTAGCCTATCATTTTGCAAAGGAGTGGCATCGAAATGCAAATATTGCGCGGGCTTACTTGGAGAAGGCGACAAAAAGAATGAAGAAGTGGGCAGACTTGGGAAGGCGACCGCAAGAGTTCAAAGTTGGCGATTTGGTGTTGGTAAAGCTCCAACCAGCATCCCTCCAATTCTTTAGGAACAGAGTCCACAAAGGATTGGTGCGCAAGTATGAAGGACCCTTCCCAATTATCAGCAGGGTAGGCAACGTGTCTTACAAGTTGCAACTGTCGGCGTGGTTCAAAATTCACAACGTTCTTCACGCCAACAACCTAAAAGCCTACCACTCGGATCCGCAAGATGCTTCCCGAAGTGTTCCAACTCGGCTACCTCCCATCACAGCCTTCTACGAAAAGCGAGTGGAAACCATTCTGGCGGACCGCAAGATAAAGCTACCCAACGGAGCTGAGCAAACAGAGTACTTGGTGAAATGGCGAAAGCTTCCCCGAACTGAAGCCAGTTGGGAGCCTGAAGACGCCCTGCGACATGAAGAAGAAGTCATCAACAACTACCATCAAGCGTTGACGAGGGCGTCGACAGTTTAAGTGGGGGAGAATGTCACGAACGGTCGTCGCGCACTCGCAACAACTCCGTTCAACGAACCATTCGTCGCTCACACCCACATGTACAACTGCTTGACATGTTGTTTTCTCTTGGTTTTGAGGCATTTTGCTTGTAAAAATGTAAGTTCGAACAAGCTGCAGCGTTACAAAGCGATCGCTCACCGAACCGAGCAAAACAACCCTAAAACAGCTCCGTTTTCGCGTGCCGCGGGGGCTAGCGAACAAACTGCCTTCGCTCACCAAAACGTCAGCCATCTCAGCCCCTTTGAACCCCCCGGGTGGCACAGGGCTGGATGGGGCTTCGGTTATATACCGGGCGTTGAACTCTCATTCACAAGTTCGCACGTGACCTTTACGGGGACTTGTTTTCGCGCCAGGGACCAGGTGAGCGGCTGTTTGTGGGCTTGCAGCTGTTCGTTCATCCTTCTAAAGCCTTGTTTTCTCCTTCTCCCTCTTTTCTCTTGTGCACACAAGGTGCTCGCTGATTTGCTTATAAAGCTTCCCCTTTTCGCGAGACTTCGGGACTTGTCCGTCGCTCGCCCTTTCGAACTAATCAACTTTCTCTCTTTTACAGGTCCTTCGGGACCTGCGTGAGGTTACAAGTTGGCTGACCCTTTGCGGAGCAATATAGCAAGGGCGGAGCGCGACTTAGGCAACGCAAGCTAAGTTCGCGTCTTTGCCACGAGTGGGCCTCGCGACTTAGGCAACGCAAGCTAAGTTCGCGTCATTGGCCGCAAGGGTGCCTCACGCCTTAGGCAATTCCAGCTAAGGCCGTGACAGCTCGGTACACAGTATCATACCGAGAAAATCTCGAAATTCGATTCGGTACGAAATTTCAATCCTTGGTCCCATGAACATAAAGGTTGGTTTTTTATTCATATTGTCAATTTTGAACTGGATGCCTGTGAGTTCTTTGATGTATCTAGCATGAATGACATCTTTTTTTTTATCTTAATATGTGCATCCTGAATGATCCAGATTAGATGGTATCTTTTGGTCATTAATTTTGATTTTCAGTGCTATAATGATCGTCTATCATAAATATCATTCTTTATTTGCTTGTGTATAAGCCTAGCTACTTTATCGTGGATGTAACTTTTTGTTCAGAGTAGCATACTGTTAGCAACTAGCTTCATCAACTTGGACTCCTTTCAAGTCCTTGGATTCCCATGAGGAGGGTGTTGAAAATATTCATTGGTTTTGGTGGAAAAAAATCATTAGTTGATTGACTCAATGCCTTTACCATAAAATCACTTGTCAGTTTATATCTGCTCCTTTAAACTAGTTGATTAAGAATAAAACAAAGAAAGAGAAAAACTATTCTATATTGGATTCAGTGATAATCTTCTTTTTGTGTTGAAAGGCAAAATTAATGTAGTGATCGGAAGTGATTTTTAGTTTTTGTTCAAACCGATAAATGAAAAGTTATATGCCACTTATTGAAGCTTCTCTAATGGGATATTATGATTATCCTGCCTACTGGCTAAGGTTTCTGATTAGATACAGGTTATTATGAAGAAGTCTGGTAGGTGTCCTTTTTGCCTTTAAATGATGATTCAAGTTTTACCAAGCTATCTTTATAAGCACAAAAGTCTAATTAACCTGAAATCTCTGAGAAATTAGTCAGTGAATTGGAAGTATTATGTCATAAATTTCTTGGTAGTTGTCTTTTAACTAATATATAATATGCTAGATTGAGATTCCATAATAAGTATCTAGGTGATGTTTGTTTGATTTGATGAACCCTAGCATTTTTAAAAGTTGAGTCAAATGATGTTGAACATTCTTTCTTAGTTTCTTGTTTTTGACTTGATAGTTCTATACTTGTTCTTTCATGACAACATGAATATTCGAAGTAGCTTTTTAACTTTTCTAAGTATTTTGCAGAAGGATGAAAACTCTAGTATTGAGGATTATTTTGGGGATGAAGTACTAAAAGTGCGAGCTTGTGGGATGTCATTTATTACACTTGGAATAAATATCCGGTTAGTTAATCTTTTTAACTTGTGACATCAGGAAATGTTGCTTTATTTTTTGTGGTGTTTAGTTTTAGAGCATAGCTTCTTAGTGTCAACCACAACAAGAATCATGTGATGTTATAGGAAATTCGGTTTTCATGGTTTCAACCTTCTACAAAAGTAGATATGTTCTAGAATAACCAAATATCGTAAATGACTCCCTTAAATTCTTAGCATCATAATTGATCCTAAATTTCTTCTGACAACGTGTTGGCATCAATATTGTTGTATGTAAATTTCTTGGGACAGAAGATTGACATATTATGTATTGCATTTAGCTCACTTGTAAATCTAGCATTGTTCCTGATATAAAGCACAGTATGTAACAAGCAGGTAGGTAATTTCATAGTTTAAAGGAAGATCCCACAATTGAGGTGCTTTCTTGAGTGCAGAATTTCACATCGGCATGCTTCTTGATAACTATGTTTAGTAAATTGTTTACAGATATCTAGGATCAGAGATCCTCATAGATTGATTTTGTTTTTATCAAGTAAAATATTTAATATATGAAGATTTAAAACAATCATTATGTACTTCAATAAAAGATTTATTAGTTGCATGGAGTGGGACATGCATGTTCTAGTTACGTTGGCTTAAGTCTGTACTTGACTTAATCCATCCTTGGGAACTATTTTATCATATTTCTACTGATTGCACTTCCATTTGTGTATTTGTCAATTATTTTTGTCCCTTCCCTATGATTTGTAATTTTTGATTTGTTGATGTGCCTTAACTTGCGACGGCTGCTATTACAGCGATTGTCAAAATCAATCAAAATGGTTTCTAAAGGTGTGATGAAGGAACACCTTCTGCTTGTTGCAAACAGCATGACTTGCACTGGAAAACTTATCGGTTTCAACACTGGTGGTTATAAGGCGCTCTTTCGTTCTTTCAAAGTTGAAGTACCATTTACTGAAGCCACTTTATTTGTAAGTGCATGTCTGAATATTTAAGCTCTTCTTTGTTCATTTACATCAAGTGTGCTTTTTAATTTTGTCTGATAATAACATTAGAATGTTTCTATTCTTCTTGCAGACACCAATGAAATGCTTTGAAAGAGCTGCTGAGAAGCGTCAGGTTGATTCATTAGCCAGTGTGGTTTCATCCTGTTCATGGGGCAAAAATGTGGCTATTGGGACTGGTGCACACCATTCCAGATTCTTTGGGATAAGAAACAGGTTCCATTTTCCATTCACCCAATACCATGTACCCATGACTTTATTGAAATATTTGTACATATAATGAATGAGAGTTAATTTACCTTATTTCTGCTGTGACAGATGGCAATGAACAAAGATATTGGAAAAGGAGTCTATGACTTTCTGGAGTTATCAAGGGAGACATCCAGTGGAGAAGCAACTGGCAGATATCTAGCAGATGTTGATGAAATGGCAGAAGAAAATGGAATTTGTCTATCACCTGACCTCGATGGATGTATGACTTTTGATGATGTTGAGTACAACTTTCAGAAAAGGATTGGCCTGGTAAATGGAAAATCTGGCGAGTCTAGCTGGGAAGTGGATCCAGTTTCGGTCAAGTCAGGTAACCGGGAGGGATGGGGAGATAAAGAATCAACTCATGTGGACAACTGTGAATCCCCAGCAACCAAACATAATGTTTGGTCTAGTTGGGATTCCATCCAAGTGAAACAAAAGACTGTTGAATCTGAGAATCTGGCAGGTGATACTGTACCTGGTGAAGATATGGATGCACAGAAACATTCTGGCACAGCAGATGAGTCTGTTGCATGGGGGAAATGGACGGCAGACGGGAACTCAACTGCCTGGGACAAATTGTCTCACAGGAATTGTTGGAATGAGGCAAGCAAGACCAAGGTGGATTTGAAACATGGTGATGAGAGAGATTAGTTGAGAAAGAGGTGAACAGGAGAAGGGAAGGGAAACATAGGTTCAACAGCCACAACCTAAGTTCCTCAACTTGTTTTCCAATAGGCTTGGCTAATGAAAGGATACACTACATCTGTTATGTATTAAAGCATCAGTAACTTACCTGGCATTGACATTTGAAAAGCACCCACAACTGCTCTAAATAAGTCATCAATAACTTATCTGATGGGCTTTTCTGAAAAGGAAGCATAAGTGTTCTAAACAAGGTTTAAACTAGAACAATTTAAATGTATCTCTAAAGGCTTAAATTTATTTATTGGTCTCATCTGCTGCAGTGTACATATGGTGGTGGGTATTGTTCATACTACAGTGACAGAAATAGTAAAGAGCCCCATTACAAATGACTTTAAACCAAATGAAGCCCAAACTAAACTTAAACAAATTGCACAAAATCCAGTATCAAAACCTTTAAGCTAGTAGATAAGAAAATTTAATAAACTCTTGGGTGGATCAGCAGGCCTTGATGTTTCATCGATGGCTATCAGAGACTGGCTAATGCTTCCACCTTCCCTATTGGTTATGCATACCTTCATGCAGCAGATCAGAGGTGTTTAATCTCACATCATCTAGACGTCTGAGCCCTAACCCAGGGACTTTGGATGCTGCTGTTAGTGCCTTGATTTGGAGATTGTTACTTCTCATGTCATCAGGATTGGGTTTTATGACCTTGCTTAGAATTGCTTTACACAACCTTATTTCGATGATCGTAGAAACCATCCAATCCAATGTTATATACTATGATGTATAAATGCTTATGGCTATCACATTTTATTTAAATAGACATCATAAAAGTGACAATGAGCTCATACATTTTTATATAGAGAGCTTATTATTTTGCACGATTATGCTATGATTAAATTTAAAAATTCTGGTCTCAATAATTAGTTCTATACACATTGTTTATTTTTCCTCATTTATTATATTAAGGGTAGGAAAGACCATGAACATGATTTCTTACCTAACTGACATATGTTTATTTTATATTCCTATTTGATTCATGAGAGTTTGAATATAGGGCCTAAAATAGCAGTTGAACTTGGGTGAACAATTTTCCCTAAAATGTCCTGCTTTTCTCACGTACATATTATTGGTTGGTCATGGAAAAACTATCCTTTTAGATGTTACTTCGTCAATGAACAAATTGTATGATATTTGTAACGTCATGCTTGCTCTGATGGTATACATATCTTGGTTATGATATATTATTTCAGTGATGGCAATCGACTTTCTGCTGATGATCAAAAGTTCATCTTGGAGAATGTTTTCAAGTACCACCCTGATAAGCAATCAAAGGTGTCTGATCAAGTTGACTACATTATGGTAAGCTGGACGAGTCATGTGTTCCCAATAAAGCGACAAGGGCATTGCATGACAATGGTCCAAACCATGGTTGTTTTTTCCTTAAATTAATCTTATTTAGTTGCAATGTCACATAAAGATATATTTATTTTGCTGATGGCAGGTTGACAAGAACATGAGCTTCCAAGACTCGAGGTGCTTTTATGTGGTATCATCGGATGGCACAAGTGCAGACCTCTCCTATCTCAAATGCATGGAGGGTAATGTCAAGCAAACTTTCTCATAGCATGGGGAGTCCTTTTGTTAATGATGTTGCCATCTCATCCCATGAAAGGGTTAAACCAGGGCTTAAAATTTTGTTATGTCAATAATGCTGATGATAACCATTATTTTCTTTAGGAAACTTGTTATGTGAGGCATATCAGGTAAAATTTCACTATTTTTATTTTTATTTTTATTTTCATTATGAGAACTTTATTCCACCATTCTCTTTATGAAACTTGTACGAGACAGATTGGGTTAATTTTCATTAACAGTACCTGCCATTAGAATATAGAATTTGATGTGATGGAGAATATTCCAATTCTACGACGAAGACCTAATGGAAGGTACTTATCCAGAGATATATTAGGAGATAGCGGAACTCTCGTAAATAGAGAAAAAAAAAAGATATATAAAGAAAAATGCTTTTGTTAGACAAATAAAATATTTTAATCAAAGTAGATCAAGGTTCAAGCGATAGAAATGGCATGTAAGGCATTTGCAGATCAACCATCCCCAAACCTTATAATACTGAAAGTGCTTGATAGTGGTTACTCAATGATAAATCTCACTTCCCAATGAAACATAATACTGAAAAATGGAAAGCAGATAATCTGATATATATTGAAGTGATGACCACATGACAACTTAGAGAAGAAACAAATCAATCTTGGTCAATACCAAAAATCTATACTGCAGATATGCACATACAGGGATACCTACTCAATTAAGAACTCATGAGCACAGTCCTTCAAAGTGACTCTTTTTAAGCAGTTCAAAACTGCGAATGCTGCATTTTCCTTGCAAAATCTTTTCTGGCAGCAGCAATCATTCAAGTACAAAATCACTCCGCGGTCAGAAACATCATTTTTGTAACTGACCTTACAAAGAAGAATTTCCTGCAAGATACGCATGTCTATTAAACACAAATCATGTTTCTCTTGGACCTATGCAAGTCCAACCAAAATGAAGATGAAGATTAATTTGCCAAGTAGAAACATAACATAGATGACTCACTTTCATGAGTTCCCATGATGAATTGTTACTTTGAGATGAATCAAGAACTGCCTTATATGCAAGGTTTGATATTGCAGTTGCAGCCAACACACCTACAGGATCACCAGCGGGTGGAGTATTTACGGAATTAACTCCTTCATCATCCACATACTCAAGCTGCACAAGTGAACCAGTACACACATTTCTGACACTTCCATCATAGCAGATAACAACATCTCGAAGAATTGCCATCAAATATTTAAACAAAGTTCCAGGTTCTGTGAGTCTCTCTAGACGAACGAACTATCACTTCTCTGGATGATATCGCATGGACTAACATTTCATATGGATTTAGACCATGAAAAAAAGAGTTCTTCACCAGTCCATATGCTTCTGATGGATGATCAACTTCACCAGCGGAATACTTGCTTACAAAGTTTAAAAAGCAGTCATCAACCAAAGCCCTTGAGTAATATTTTCCTTGATCAAAAAGTTGAAGACCTAAAAATCCAAGCTGTTCAACCACTTTAACCATTGATGAATCACTTTTTGAGTCAGTCGATTAAGTTACCCAGTGCAGAAGAATTCAGGATAAATTTCGCTATTGGATCCTTCATGCTTCTAAGATGGTTCTGAACTTGCAATTCCACAAGTTCATCACGTCTTGATCTCAATTGATTGAGTATGCATGAATTTTTCTCGATGCTTCCTTGAATTTCACTAACAACAGCCTTTGATAAAATAAAATCTTTCAAACAAATACTAAAGCCTTCCATAAACAGCATCTCCACTAGTAAAGGCTGTATATAATTGAAGAAATTAAGAACCTCCATTGGGCCCTTCATGCGGTAAATATGAGTCATGATGATATCTGTCAGCAAAGACTGCACTACATCTTGTTGATCAGTGTCTAACTTCAAAATTTCACTCTCACGTATAAAATATCGTTCGCCAGAACAGTCCAACAAAAGCAGGGAACACATTCTGGAGAACTTGAAGAATTGTCCAACAAGGACCACATTTAGTAGCCTTGACTATTGCAGGTGGTGGCAGCATTGATGAGACATACATCCCCAATTGTTGTGCTACTTCCTTCTTTATGAAACCAGGTTTGAATATAAGCTTCAAGGCCAATGAAGCATCCTGAACAAGCTGCAAGTTCAAGCTCCCAGAATGGGAACTAAGCAGCTGTTTTTCCACACTAAATAATTCTAGAACCTCAGCTTTCGCAGATAGGGATTGTGGATAGAAAATATGAACACAGTCACCATCACATATAAGAGGATTGATCTTAACAGTATGATCATCGTGAATATAAACATAGAATGCTTGTAATGAGTGCTTATGAGTACTGGGGGGGGCTGTTCATAAAAACTATATCCCCATCTAAAATTTGACGATTTATAACCTGGCCAATTTTAAGATTTGTATGCCCCTTTGACTCTACAGAAATGGCATAAGTGGAGGAACCATCTTTGTATGTAATACACAAGCAGCCATCAACTACATTCTGCAAACGAGTTATATTATGCTCAGTCACACGTTCTTCAAATGTAATTCTCTTTGCTATTTCTGATGGTAACCCCACTACATTAATTCCAACATAAGGGTCTCCACTAACAACAGAACGAGAGGAAAACCCAGAACCCTTTCTGATAAATAAAGTTCTAATCTTATCAAGCCACTGCTTTGTCAAATACTCATTAGTCTCATTGCCAAATGCAAATCTTCTTGTGATGTCACGAGGTGCCTGTTAGGTAAGAAGTAAATTGATTTGAATTAAACATCAAAACAAAACAAAATTCTTCTGGAAGCTTCTCCAAAATTTTAAGAGCCTAAAATACATAGTTACATTGCAAGCTTAAGACAAAATGGAAACCTGAATAATGCTAAACAGAAAAACAGCCTTAAAAGTATCGACTGAATGAATCACACAGCATCATATGTTAGTTATTATCCATGATTTAGAGGGCAGGAAGTAATGTAGGATGGACTTCCTTCCACGTCAACATCATGCTAGGTAATCCATGAATCACAATGTCAACAGATAAAATACCACTATCCACTATGAACATTAAACACATGAAAACCCCTTTCTGAAGAACACTTTAGACTTGTTTATGAAAAAAAAAAAACATTGAACTGTATGTTCTTCTATACCAAGGAACATTAATAACACATACATTGGTCTAACCAGAAGTATTCAAATTGGCAAATGATTTCAATTGTTTTGGATGTCAACCATGATTTTTTCTATTTGATACATCAGAAAATTGGGAAGCGAGGAAATACAATCTCAGGGGAAGTACATTTTCTTTTAATAGAAACTTTACAGTCGATAAATTGCTCTCCTAATTTGTTGATGCAGATATGAATCTGATACAACTGCTGTTTCCCCGATTTTGTGTTGCATTGGATTGCTGGTTTATACCCTATTTCCCTTCTAACGTTTTGGAAGATAAGCTTCGAATTATACTTGTTGTTATCAGGAAAAATACCTTTTGCCTCTAGCGAAGAGAGAATATCAACTTTATTCTTGAGGTTGAGGGCTGCTGTGAAGTAAGAAGGTTGATCAAACCTGGACAAGGAACATGTGCCGTGCTTATCCCATTCGTGTTGCCAGAACGAGTGGCCATCGCTGCTGGGACAACGAAAACTGTGCCAGTGTTGAATCATCTTGCATATCAAAGGGTCCATCTGTAATCGAAGACAAGGATAAAAAACGATGAATGACTCACACTCTCATTTTGTAAGGTACCTTTACGATAAAGTAGTCTGTGTCAGAGTCGAATATACCTTACGTCGGACGTACTTAGAAGATGATGGCATGTTCTTTTCATAAGATGGAAACATTCCATTGCGGAAAGCGGGCCAAAGGCAATGGATGGTAAAATTTTTTTCCGGATACCCCGTACTCATAGGACAGCAACGGTTGACGTTGCAAAATGATCCGGGCCACTAGATGTTTCAAATCAAATGATCAATATAGAGAAGAACAACAAGATAGAGAAAAAAATTAGACTTGCCTGAAGAACCAAGTGAAAATAATCATAATTGGATGCGGCAGCGGTGGAGAAAACCAACAAGAAAGGGAGGACGAGAGGTGTCATGCTTCGGCGAGTTAGGCACGTCGGAAGGCTTTTCCTTTTCTGTATGTGATCATCACAAAATTGCATAAACATTACTGGTTAGCATGCCTGAGATGGGTTTAATTAATTATCTATAAGACAAATGCATAATTGAAGGAGAAAGAAGAAAAAAAAAATAACTCAGGTTGGGGATCTTCAGACTAGTATCATAAACCAGCAGATGACAAAAAAAAAAAACATCATTTAGCAAAAGATAATAGACATAAAAGTCAATAGCATCTCTCTATAAACAAACCAACAACCCAAGTGTGTGCAGCTGCTGAAATCATAATGTTAGTTCATGAAAATAAAAAAAGATTAACAGAACAGACTATACTATGTCTACAAGTCTAAAGAGAATCAGTAACATAGACTTTGAAGAGGATCTGGATCTACCCTTGTGGAGTTGCTAGTGAAAGGACAGGGTTCCAGATGAGTTTTCTAAAAGTTAAGAGTCAGATGTTCTTGTTTCATGTATGCATGTCTCCTTAACTTTGTTAGTCGGGTTGGATTGCTTTGTCAATATCCATTAAGGTGCTTTAGCTCAATATTTGCTGCCATGAGCCAGACTCAATGTCTAAGTGTTTAGACCATGACTCTGAAGTGCTATGATCTCATCCAACACAAACTTCATTGAAGGAAATTATAGAGCTAAACTCCACAAATACATATAAAAATTCTATATGTTTCACTTGTTTCAAGAAAATATGAACATGTTTATCTAGAAAGAGTAGCACATGGGCCTTATCCTAGACATCCTCATCTAAGAAATAGATTTTGTCTTCATTCTTCTCAAGGCAATCATGTACCAGCTTTCATCTATTTATCCTTCTTTTACCGAGCCTGTCCTTTATTTCATACAAAATACTTTGAAATATATATATATATTCTAAAATCTAAAGTAACCAAACAGGCAAACAAAGAAAGGTTGAACTAGCCAACCAGTATGTTGGAGACCAGGTGACGATGCTGAATTACTTCAAACCCAAATGTCCTCTGTCTAAAACGGCATAAAGCCAAAAAAAACTCAAAATTCCATATACAGCTATTTGCTATAAAATCAGGGATAGCACATAAAAACCAAAAATATTCACTATCGTCAAATTAATCATTCATTAAAAGTTCAATAGAAACATATCTTGGCTGCCATCCAGCTAAATTCATAACTTTCTCACTGCACAACACAGAATCATCCTTATAGTTCAGAAATCAGGAAATGTTACAGTTTCAAAGGAGGCAACACTATAAATTTATTCCTAAATCAGTTGCTAAATGATTATAAATGTAATCCCATAAATGGAAATTGCATAAGATGAGACCTAGGTACATCCTCCAACTTCTGCAATCCACTATGCACACTAACTTATTTCAGCTCTCCCCTAGACATGTTTCTGATGACTGAAACTTGACAGGTGAAACTGTCAAACAGGCTAGAACATGTTAATCCTTACAGTTATGCATACTGACAATCTAAAAGATAGCAGTAATATAATTCCTGAAAAGTCTCCTGACATCACTACAGGAGATATTTACATAAATTAGATTTGATTATGCAGATGAACCACTAGGTCTAGGACAAGCCCAACAATAATTAATAAAGAGAAAGAAGCACATATTTCAAGCACAGAGATGACTGTGATGTTCATTCAATTTTAAATTAGAACTTCAAATATTGATCTCTTGGATTATACTGCTTTTTTTTTTTCCTTTCCCTAAGTGGACAAGCCAGTATCCCAACAAACTTTAAATTCTCAAACTATCACATAAGCCGTGTTGTCAGTCAATGCAATAAGAAAATGATTTTATGTGAAAACCCTTAGAAAAATTACCTCCAGGCCTAAAAATCTCCCAGTTGATGCAAATATATTGAGAATACTCTTGCTGCTTAAGCTTGTAAATACCTCCGTCGCACTAAAGCTTCCTTGGTTTAAAGCCTCTTCACAATCAACTAGGGTAGATGGTAAAAGGATATTCTTGGAAGATTGAAGGAGGAATCGTCCATTCCTGTGCTTTGAACAAATAATTTAACCAATTGAGAGTTGATACATAAGAAAACTGCAGCATTCTGTAAGAGTTGCTAGAAATCTAAATCAGAAGAATGAAGAAGCTTGGCCAAAATATTAGACATGATTTCTGGCTGAATGTAAAATATCATTCAACAGCTTAAAGAATATATATTTCAAAAACACCATGAGTTCAAATCAAGATTTAATCGTTGCTGGGACACGATACCAAAAGAACAAGATGTCTGACACAAATCCATCATGGATCGAGCCAAAGATATACAAAAGGATGAGTCGACATAACCTCATCATAGCATAGATCACCATTTCAAGACCCCCTTAGCATGATAAACTGCTGCTGAAATTCACTAAAACTCTTTAAAATACAAATCCTATTTGAAATATAATTACACCTAACCATATAATAACTTTTGGAAGCATATTTACTAAAGATATGATATTATTGTCATTATATTCAAAGCTTCCGATAGATCTCATACAGCATATTGTCTGCTTGATAGAACTTCCGAATCGTTGATATTGACTGAAACCACATTCTTACTACAGATTATAACGATATCACTCCAGTATAAATTCATGTGGGGACTTTGTAATTGAATTTGAATACAGATGAACAAAATGGAAGAAGTATAACCAAGAAAATCTAGCCAATATGAATGAAACCATGTAATCGACAGTGATATAGGCCAGCGCCTTAAAATCTTTTTACTAGAACCATTTAAACATTTATTGATCCTAAAGACCGCATTCATGAAATCTATACATTGTATCTTAGAAACAGATAACTCATATGACGAATGAAGAATAAATTTATTCATTACTAACCTTTCTTAGATCTGCTACCATACTCCCATCATTCTTCAGTACAACATCACCTGTACCTCGACAAATGTTTAACACTTTTACTCAACTCCCTCTGGATTTCAAGCAGACGGGGCTGAGGTGATGGAGTAGTCGTGGAGACAGAGACAAAAAGTGAGAGAGAGGGGAGGGGAAGAAGAAGAGTTAAAACAAAGAGATGTCAACATAAATAGAAAAGAAACAGCTACCCATACACAAAAGAAACAAGTAAAAAGAAGAGACAGAGAGAGCGAGAGAGAGCATATTACTCTCCCGAGCAGTATGCTCGGTATCGAATTGGAAAGGATGAAACTACCATTGGCCATCAAATGTCTTCAACCTTGCTTCTTATAATAGAAATCAAGTGTTACAACTAGTGTTAATGTAAACACCTTTTTCTTAGCCGTGACCCGGGGGGTCGTCTCGGCTCGTTCGGGGGTCCGAATGGCGGGAATCTCCCTGGGGCGTTGCTTGTCTCTACTGAGGCGGTC
The DNA here is from genome assembly GCF_036884655.1 of Musa acuminata AAA Group. Taxonomy (NCBI): domain Eukaryota; kingdom Viridiplantae; phylum Streptophyta; class Magnoliopsida; order Zingiberales; family Musaceae; genus Musa; species Musa acuminata. The sequence goes on along the minus strand of NC_088343.1, from coordinate 2,638,678 downwards.
GGGTGCGGCCTCGGACTCGGGGCGACGCTGCGACTTCTTCCGGGCGGGGACTTCTCGCCTGCGCGTCCGGACGGGGGGCCTTGGCTTGGTACCTGCACAAAGGTCGGGTCGGGGTGCTCGACCCGACCCCTCCGACGATCACTGTTAGAGAATGTTGTGGGGGCGGTTTTTAGAGGAGGGAGAGTGCTCTTCCTCCCTTTTCCTTTTCCTCACTCCCTCTGGCTCGGGGACGTTTATAGGGGGGCTCGGCCTTACCGGGCGCGTCGTCATGTCGGTCGGGGCCGTACCTCTGATGGCGTCCGACATCGCCGAGGATGTTGCGTAGGGGACTGGGGGATCGCAGGGTATGGGCGAGCTTCAACCGTTACCTGATTCTGTCACGTCGGACTGTGCTGGGTCAACCGGGGGGGCTGTGGGCTCAGTGAGGCTGACGTCCGGGCGCAGACCGTCACCCTCATTGCTCCCCCTGGGGCGCCGGGCCTGTCCACGTGCGGGGGATGTTGCCGGGAGTGGGGTCTGCCATTTTTTGTCATATCATATTCCCCCCCCAAAGGAAGCCATGGCTCGGCATCGGATGGAGGGGATTCGAGGCGTGGCTTTGATCGGTAAGCGGTGGTTCCCTTCGCGGTTCATGATTGAGACATATGTCCGGGGCGAAAAAGCCGCGCCGCGGAGGCGCTTTGGGTGGCATGAGGCCGGGGAGCACATCTCGGGCGGGCTGGCCCCGCCGAGGAGGTGGTCTCGGGGACATGCGGCCGAGGAGCACGTCTCGGGCGGGCTGGCCCCGCCGAGGAGGTGGTCTCGGGGACATGCGGCCGAGGAGCACGTCTCGGGTGGGCCGGCCGGGCCGAGGAGGTGGTCTCGGGGACATGCGGCCGAGGAGCACGTCCCGGGCGGGCTGGCCGCGCCGAGGAGGTGGTCTCGGGGACATGCGGCCGAGGAGCACGTCTCGGGCGGGCCAGCCCGCGCCGAGGAGGTGGTCTCAGGGACATGCGGCCGAGGAGCACGTCTCGGGCGGGCTGGCCGCGCCGAGGAGGTGGTCTCGGGGACATGCGGCCGAGGAGCACGTTGGCCTTCCCCTGCAGTGACCTCTGGTCCGCATTTATGATGGGGTGTTCGTTGGCCTTCGTTGACGCGACGAGTGAGGGTGCGGATGAGCTGTCGGCCGCTATGGGGAGACGAAGGGACGTCTCTCTTGGCGGGATCTTTCCTATATAAATGGCGCACTCGGCCCGTTTCATGAATCTTGCTGCTGAGCCTTGGACCTCGTCGTCCTTTCTGTCGTCGCACCTTCTCCTCTCCTGTGCCGTTATTCCCCAGTCGCTCCCTCGTCGTCTCTCTTGTTTGTTTCAAAGCCGGTAAGGATGTCCCTCTTGCCCGTCTCTTCACCTTTGTCCCTCGATAGAGTCCGGGAGAGCACGCCTTCGCCCTCCTCAGACGAGGAGGCGGCGCGAGCCCTCGAGGCTCTAATGTGGCCGCACGACCTTGACTCGGTGGTGAGTGGGTCGTCGCTGGAGAAGCTCTGGGAGCATTATCATATCCCGGAGGAGTTTGTCCTGGTTGCGCCTGATCCGGGGCAGCGGTCATACGACCCGATCCCCCGAGGCTTCGCGCTGACTCAAGATGCCCTAGAGGCTGGGTTGCGCCTCCCCCTTCACCCTATCATTGTCTCCTGTCTTTCTTCGTGGCGGATTTCAACTTCCCAGGTGGCGCCTAACTCATGGCGTTATCTAGTAGCGTTCTTAGGGGAATGTTATTATGCTAACATCACCCCTACCCGAAACCTCTTTCTCTCTTGTTTCCGCCTTCTCAAGGGGCCGGGGGGCTATTTCGTGTCAGCCCGGGTTGGCTTTCGCGTCGGGGGAGCCCCTTCGAACAAAAAAGGGTGGAAGGGGCGGTTTTTCTATGTTAGCTGGTCGAAGGATTGGGGCTTCGGAGTTCGGTGGGCAGTGAGGGTGATAGATAACACAGTCCCGGATTTGAACGACGAGGAGCGTCGGGACCTGAAGAGGCTTCGGGCAATCCTTCTCGGTTCTCAGGCCATCCGAGCTATGACCGAGGAGTTGCTGGCCGAGGCGGGTCTTAGCCCGGCTTTCGGGGGTATGCTTATAGCGGGTGTTCCCCGTGTCTTGCTTGTTTCCATAGTTTGTGATGGTTTGCTTGTTTCCTTCGTAGGAATGAAGCTTCTGTCACTCCGCGGTGGTCGCTCATCGTCGGCTCCTTCCCCACGCCCGTCCGCTGCTTCCTCTCCGCGCCCCTCAGCCGACCCGTTACCCGGCTCGGCGGGTGCTCCATTAGAGATTCCGGAGGGGCGCCCGTCAAAAAAGGCGAAGACGGCTGGTCCCGGGAAAGCCAAGGCGGGGGCCACCCCCTCGACAACCGTGGGCGCAAAGCGGACCATTCGGGACGAAGGGCCTTCCCGAGTTGTCACGCTTCTGTACCCCCTTTAAAATAAAATGATCTTTTGTTCCGATTTCTGTGTCTGCGTAGTGTCTGCATCTTCAGATGTAGTATTTCCTAAGGTTCTGTATGTTCCAAGTCCTGGGCACGGGGTCGCCATCCATTGTTGCGAGTCGGAACGTCCCTGGTCGGGACACTTCGGTGACCCGATAGGGTCCTTCCCACTTCGGGGCCAGTTTCCCCCTTACTCGGGTCGGGTGGCTGACCTCGATTTTGCGCAGGACCAGGTCCTCTAGTTTTATCGATCGGGGTCGTACCCTCCGGTTGTAGACCCTCGCTATGGCTCTTTTGTAAGAAAGGGTTTTCCGGTGCGCGTCGGCCCGTCTTTCTTCGAGCAAATCCAGTTTGGATCGGAGCCCTTCACCCGAGGCCTCTTCGCCGTAGCCTGCTGTCCGCGGAGTCGGGACAGCTACTTCGGATGGTAATACGACCTCGGTCCCGAACGTGAGGCTGTAGGGAGACTCCCCCGTTGGGGTCTTAGGGGTAGTGCGCAGCGCCCATAGGACGCTCGGGAGCTCGTCGATCCAGGCCGATCGGGCAGCGGACACTCTTTTCTTGAGACCGTCGATGATGGACCGGTTGGTTACTTCAGCTAGTCCGTTCGCCAGGGGGTAAGCCACCGAGCTGAACCTCAGCTGAATCTTGTGCTTGGGGCAGAACTCTTGGAACCTCCTGCCGGCGAACTGAGGTCCATTGTCGGTGACGATGGACTGGGGCAGGCCAAACCGAGTTACGAGGTTTCTCCACACGAACTTTTGCACTTGTGACTCCGTGATGGTTGCTAGGGGCTCGGCTTCGACCCACCTGGTAAAGTAGTCCACTCCCACGATAATGTACTTCCGCTGCCCGGAGGCGGGCGGGAGAGGCCCGAGTATGTCCAGTCCCCACTGCCCGAATGGCCAAGCACAGTCGACGGGGGTGAACAGGACCGCCGGCCGTCGGGCGGTGCGGGCGTGCTCCTGGCATGAGCTGCATCGCCGAACGAAAGCTTTCGCGACCTGGCGCATGGTCGGCCAGTAGTATCCCTGTCGGAGTATCTTGTGCGCCAGGGCTCGTTCGCCTATGTGTTCTCCGCAGGCCCCTTCATGCATGTCGGACAGAACTGTCCGGGCTTCGTTCGGCTCTAGGCAGCATAACAAGGGGCGCGAGAAAGACCGCTTGTACAGCCGTCCTCCTTCTTCAGAGTACCACGCCTGCGTCCGACGCAAGCGTCGAGCCGTGGTTTCATTGTCGGGTAGGGTTCCGTCCCGCTTGAAGCGTAGCATCTCCTGTACCCAAGTGGCCGGCGCGCCGCCCGTGACTGTGGCGACGATATCTATGGCTCGGTGAGGGAGCTCTTCGGTCCCAGGTCGAGTCCAGGGGGCCGAGCCGGACGCCAGTTTTGCCAGAGTGTCGGCTCGCTGGTTCTCGCTCCTGGGAACATTCGACAATTCAAAATGGGCGAACTTGGTGGCAAGGCTTTTTACCTGTGCTAGATATTTCGCCATGGTCAGGTCCCGGGCTTCATATCCGCCGTCGAGCTGCCTAGCCACCAGCTGTGAGTCGGTGATGACGCGTATGTCGGTCACCCGCATTTCCAGTGCCAATTGGAGCCCCGCTAGGAGAGCTTCGTATTCTGCTTCGTTGTTGGTGGCCCTGAACCCGAAGCGGAAGGAGCGCTCAATCGGGCGGCCGTCAGGTGTCACCAGCACCAGCCCTGCGCCGGCGCCCTTTGCGTTGGCCGACCCATCTACGTGGAGAGTCCACGTGTCACGCGGTGGCTCGAGTTCTTCGCCTGTGCTCGGGGTCAGCTCCGCGATAAAGTCTGCCACGGACTGGGCTTTAATGGCGGTCCGAGGTATGTATTGTATGTCGTGCTCGCCGAGCTCCACAGCCCATTTGAGGAGACGCCCTGCAACGTCGAATTTAGACAAAACAAGCCGAAGCGGCCGGTCAGTTACTACCTCTATCGGGTGGGCCTGGAAATAAGGGCGGAGCTTTCGTGCTGACAGGACGAGTCATGTTTTCAAGTACCACCCTGATAAGCAATCAAAGGTGTCTGATCAAGTTGACTACATTATGGTAAGCTGGACGAGTCATGTGTTCCCAATAAAGCGACAAGGGCATTGCATGACAATGGTCCAAACCATGGTTTTTTTTTCTTTTCCTTAAATTAATCTTATTTAGTTGCAATGTCACATAAAGATATATTTATTTTGCTGATGGCAGGTTGACAAGAACATGAGCTTCCAAGACTCGAGGTGCTTTTATGTGGTATCATCGGATGGCACAAGTGCAGACCTCTCCTATCTCAAATGCATGGAGGGTAATGTCAAGCAAACTTTCTCATAGCATGGGGAGTCCTTTTGTTAATGATGTTGCCATCTCATCCCATGAAACGGTTAAACCAGGGCTTAAAATTTTGTTATGTCAATAATGCTGATGATAACCATTATTTTCTTTAGGAAACTTGTTATGTGAGGCATATCAGGTAAAATTTCACTATTTTTATTTTTATTTTTAATTTCATTATGAGAACTTTATGTAACGGTTATTATTAAATATCTTATTTAATAATAATAATGTAACCGTTCTTATTAAGATTCATAATTCATTATCATGAATTTCTTCATTTATTATGGTTTAAATGATTTCAGTTTCTTATTCTTTATGCATGAAACCGTTATTATTAAATTAAATATTTAATATCATTAAGTTCTTCATTATGGTCCAAACGTTACAAATTTGAATTAATTCTTGAACGTTATGAGTTGGTGATGATAAATGTTCTTGATGGGAGAACATCTATATATACATGAGGATTTTGGTCCCTTGGCTCAATCATCTCTTTGAAGCGAAAGGCTTTCCTACACCATCTAAAGCGAGAGTTCTGAGCCGAGTAAAACCAAAGTTCAAGAAGAAACCTCTGCAGAAATTCTTGGCGACAATGGCTGGAGGTACGCTATTTCGTTTCCGCATTAGTTTTATCATGTTTCTATTACAATGATTTAGAAACACAAGTTGGCTTCATTAAAATTTCTAACATTTGGTATCAGAGCCTTTTGACCTCTGCCTTGATACGAAAGAGTTTTCATTTTTTATACCATGAAAATGATTTGATTTTGGTTTCTTCTTGGAAACTTGTTGATATATTTTGTTGAAAATCATGAGGAAATATCATTTTCAACATTTTTAGTCGGTAAAATGCTCATATTATGTATGCATATTTAGTTATATTAAATTATGTTTATGAGCAAATTTTTTATGTTTAAAATGTCTAGTGATCCATATAATCTTAATTAATTAAGAATTAGCCACAGCATCCTTAATTAATTAAAATTATATATAAAGTTAAAATAAGGATCACATAAGTAATTAGACATCATATTGTGATTGATTATATTTCGTATAATAATTGTTATCCCACAAGATCTTTTATTATATTTAATATAATTAATCAGGATAAAATATCAGATTATTTTCATAATTTACCCACAGGGATTATGAATTGGAATATAATTTGATAGTTTTATTATGAATTGGAATATAATTTGATAGTTTTATGATAAAGACCATATGAATCTATTTGAATTAAGAATTTAGCCCACATGCAATTTTTGTCATGAGATTCATATTTTTGGCATGTTTCACATTGGTAAAACATGTAATTTAGTCTATTAAGCTTCAAATTTTGACATAAGCATGTTTGATTTTATACAGTTTCTCAAACTGTTAATTTCTCTGATATTCAATGTGATATTCCCGAACTTAGTGGTGATAACTATAAGATATGGAAGGAGAGGGTTCTTCTCCATTTAGGGTGGATGGATATCGATTATGCTATCAGGAAAGACGAACCACCTATAGTCACTAATACCGGCACTCCAATTGAGATCACGTTATATGAGCGATCGGAGCGATCCAATCGGCTCAGCGTGATGTTTATCAAAACTAAGATAACTGCTGGCATATGTGGTTCTGTTGACCAGCATGAAAATGTCCGAGACTTGCTAAAGGCTATCGATGAATAATTCATCACTTCGGATAAGGCACTAGCAAGCACCCTTATAATGAAATTTTCATCCCTTAGACTCACCAACATAAAGGGTGTGCGTGAGCACATAATGCAAATGCGAGATATTACGGCTCAACTTAAGAAACTTGAGGTTAATATGTTAGAATCCTTCTTGGTGCACTATATTCTGAACACCCTTCCACCTCAATATAGCCCTTTTAAAATTTCATACAATACACATAAGGACAAATGGTCAATTAATGAATTAATAACCATGTGTGTTCAAGAAGAAGAGAGGCTAGTAATGGAATTGGGTGAGAGTGCATTGATGGTAACTGATATGGCAAAAAATGGTAAACCCCGCCCCCGGCGACTTCCCCCGCACGTGGACAGGCGCGGCGCCCCAGGGAAAGCAACAAGGGCAACAGTCTGCGTCCGGACGTTAGCCTCACGGAGCCCGCAGCCCCTTCAGTTGACCCAGCACAGTAGGACGAGACGGAAGTGGGTAGCGGTTGAAGCTCGCCCATACCCTGCGGTCCCCCACTCCCATACGCAACGTCTTCAGCGATATCGGACGCCATCAGAGATACGGCCCCGACCGACGGGATGGCGCAGCCGAGAATGCCGGGTTCCCCTATAAACGTCCTCAAGCCCGAAGGGAAAGGTAAGGCTGAATTCCCCCAAAAAAACAACCGCGACTGCATCTCTCTAACTTGATCGTCGGAGGGGTCGGGTCGAGCGCACCCGACCATTGTGCAGGTATCAAGCCGAGGTCTCCCGACCGGGACGCGCCGGTGATCCCCGCTCGGGAAGAGTCGCCGCATCACCCCGAGTCCGAGGCCGCACCCGACCATCCCGGTGGAGACGAGTACCGCCCCAGGGAGATCCCCGCCATTCGGACCCCCGAACGAGCCGAGACGACCTCCCGGGTCACGGCTAAGAAAAAGGGTGTTTACACTAAATAGAAAAAAAGGTGTTTACACTAACAGTAACCACTCCCGAGAAGAACAAAACTGACAAACATCAAGCCAATCAAAAAGCTTATCAGCAGGGAAAAGGTAAAATACCACCCCAAGCTGATATCAAGAAAGAAGCGAGGTGTTTCTTTTGTAAAAAAAAAAAGGACACATGAAGAAGGAATGCACGAAATTTCAACAATGGCTTGAAAAGAAAGGTAAACCAACCTCATATGTATGTTATGAATCTAATATGGTCAATGTTAATATTAACACTGTTGATCGAGAGCACTAAGAGGGGGGGGTGAATTAGTGCAGCGGATCTCTTTCAGCGATTAAAATCGAAAGCTACGTTCGTTCGATAAAAACGATTTCAATGTAAAAGCCGATTCTAAGATTACTTAAGATTAAGCGCAGTTTACGTTTAAACACAGTTTACGTTTAAACGCAGTTTACGTCTAACCGCAGTTTGCGTCTAAGCGCAGTTTACGTCTAAACGTAGTTTACGTCTAAACGCAGTTTGCGTCTAAGCGCAGTTTACGTCTAATCGAAGTTTTACGTCTAAACGCAGTTTGCGTCCAAACGCAGTTTTACGTCAGAACATAGTTTACGTCTAAACGCAGTTTTACGTCTAAACGCAGTTTGCGTCTAAACGCAGTTTTTCGTCAGAACGTAGTTTACGTCTAAAAGCAGATTCGGAAAGATATGAACTTAGAAACTCGTTCGTAAAAGCCAGAAGACAGTTTGCAGTTATAAATAGAATCAAAACGTAAACGTTAACTGCAATGTAAAGATCGTACGAAAACACCGATTTACGTCTGAATGCAGATTCGGGAAGATCAGAACTTAGAAACTTGTTCGTAAAAGCGCAGAGAGCAGTAGCTATGTAGGAGGTTTGCAGTAATGATCAGAACTTGGCGGGGTTGAGGCGCAGGCTGAACCTTCGCAGGGTGTCGAATGTTTCAGCCAGGTCGGAGGAGCGGCCGAGCATGTCTTGGGCGGCGTAAAGTCGAAGGGCCGAGGAGCGGCCGAGCATGTCTTGGGCGGCGTAAATACTTACCAAGGACATGACACATTTCCCATCTGAAATTTCTGGCACACACAAGCAATTCGGAGGAACAGGTAGCTGTTCCATAATGAACCCCTTCTGAAGAAAGTATCCCTTCCCAGCCAACTTTTTTTGGGTTTCTTCTGGAAGCTTCTCCAAAATTTTAAGAGCCTAAAATACATAGTTACATAATGAGCATTTCCCCGTCATACTACAGGAAAAAATTATTAGACTGCAACCTTACCACAAGACATTTTCACATTCATATATCACATAAAGTCCTCCATTCTTTAGTTTATCAAATGTATTTAATTCTTCCTTGTTTATGCTCAAAACCAATCACGATTGGATCTTAAAAATTCACCGGGCTCTAAATGAACCAATCCAACCCTGGTTCTTGATTCTCTTAGGATCATTAAATCCACAACAAAACAGACTGTAACAAAAACAAGAGAACACCTTGGAATGATAATATCCAATCTAATTGTTCAAATTTTAATTTGGTCAATTGTGCCTTATAAGTAGTCGAAAAAAAAAATCAAATTGTTAACAGTAATTAATGTGATAATGTATGTGAGGCATCAAAAGGATCTAATTTTATCATTTATCATATAGAAATTGAATATCACTATAGTTTTAAGGATATAGTAAAATTTTAGTAACCAAAAATATCTATAGAAATTTGGAAAAATATATTTGAGCCACAAAGACCAAAGAATAAGAATGTATAAATTCATGGCAACAAAGACAAGAAAAAATCAGCAGTGCTGCCGTAACTACGTACCTGTACTGATTGCTCTTCTCTTCCACCAGTCTGCAGAGTATAAGAAAAAGTGTATGGTGTATCCTCTCGTCTCTTCCCGATTGGATATAGGTACGATGTGTAAATATGTTCAGACGTGATGCGATGCACTCAGAAGGTGTTAATGCGATGCACTCAAAACTGCAATGCATCGGACCTTTTGTTTCTTTTAATGTCCTCCAAACTGCACTCCCGTGCTTACAGCTTCTCCTAATGGTATTTATCTTAACAGAAAAGATAAAAAGAACGGATGATCTACCAAAAGTAAATGCACAAGATAATTAATTTACTTGGTCTAACCAGACGTATTCAAAAGAGCAGAGATTTGTTCTTCCAAAAGGAATCCCTTCCTGTGTCATCTTCGTTGTTTCACAAAAGCGAGATATTTTATGATTGACAGGAGTATAAGAAATTTACATTAAAAAAAAACAACTACAATTTTCATGTACATTTTATAGAATAATAGAAAATGATTTTATGTGAAAACCCTTAGAAAAATTACCTCCAGGCCTAAAAATCTCCCAGTTGATGCAAATATATTGAGAATACTCTTGCTGCTTAAGCTTGTAAATACCTCCGTCGCACTAAAGCTTCCTTGGTTTAAAGCCTCTTCACAATCAACTAGGGTAGATGGTAAAAGGATATTCTTGGAAGATTGAAGGAGGAATCGTCCATTCCTGTGCTTTGAACAAATAATTTAACCAATTGAGAGTTGATACATAAGAAAACTGCAGCATTCTGTAAGAGTTGCTAGAAATCTAAATCAGAAGAATGAAGAAGCTTGGCCAAAATATTAGACATGATTTCTGGCTGAATGTAAAATATCATTCAACAGCTTAAAGAATATATATTTCAAAAACACCATGAGTTCAAATCAAGATTTAATCGTTGCTGGGACACGATACCAAAAGAACAAGATGTCTGACACAAATCCATCATGGATCGAGCCAAAGATATACAAAAGGATGAGTCGACATAACCTCATCATAGCATAGATCACGATTTCAAGACCCCCTTAGCATGATAAACTGCTGCTGAAATTCACTAAAACTCTTTAAAATACAAATCCTATTTGAAATATAATTACACCTAACCATATAATAACTTTTGGAAGCATATTTACTAAAGATATGATATTATTGTCATTATATTCAAAGCTTCCGATAGATCTCATACAGCATATTGTCTGCTTGATAGAACTTCCGAATCGTTGATATTGACTGAAACCACATTCTTACTACAGATTATAACGATATCACTCCAGTATAAATTCATGTGGGGACTTTGTAATTGAATTTGAATACAGATGAACAAAATGGAAGAAGTATAACCAAGAAAATCTAGCCAATATGAATGAAACCATGTAATCGACAGTGATATAGGCCAGCGCCTTAAAATCTTTTTACTAGAACCATTTAAACATTTATTGATCCTAAAGACCGCATTCATGAAATCTATACATTGTATCTTAGAAACAGATAACTCATATGACGAATGAAGAATAAATTTATTCATTACTAACCTTTCTTAGATCTGCTACCATACTCCCATCATTCTTCAGTACAACATCACCTGTACCTCTGTTAGTGTAAACACCTTTTTTTCCTATTTAGTGTAAACACCCTTTTTCTTAGCCGTGACCCGGGAGGTCGTCTCGGCTCGTTCGGGGGTCCGAATGGCGGGGATCTCCCTGGGGCGGTGCTCGTCTCCACCGGGATGGTCGGGTGCGGCCTCGGACTCGGGGCGATGCGGCGACTCTTCCCGAGCGGCAATCACCGGCGCGTCCCGATCGGGAGACCTCGGCTTGATACCTGCACAATGGTCGGGTGCCCTCGACCCGACCCCTCCGACGATCAAGTTAGAGAGATGCCGTGGCAGTTGGTTTTCTTGGGGGAATTCAGCCTTACCTTTCCCTTCGGGCTTGAGGACGTTTATAGGGGAACCCGGCATTCTCGGCTGCGCCATCCCGTCGGTCGGGGCCGTATCTCTGATGGCGTCCGACATCGCTGAAGACGTTGCGTATGGGAGCGGGGGATCGCAGGGTATGGGCGAGCTTCAACCGCTACCCACTTCCGTCTCGTCCTACTGTGCTGGGTCAACTGAAGGGGTTGCGGGCTCCGTGAGGCTAACGTCCGGACGCAGTCTGTTGCCCTTGTCGCTTTCCCTGGGGCGCCGCGCCTGTCCACGTGCGGGGGAAGTCGCCGGGGGCGGGGTTTACCACTTTTTGCCATATCATATCCCCCCCCCAAAGGAAGCCATGACTCGGCATCGGACGGTGGGGATTCGAGGCATGGCTTTTGATCGGTAAGTGACGGTTCTCTTCGTGGGTCGCGACTGGGACTCATGTTCGGGGCGAGCAGGCCGCGCTGCGTAGGTGCTTCGGTCGGGGAGCACGTCTCGGGCGGGCTGGCCGCGCCGAGGAGGTGGTCTCGGGGGACATGCGGTCGAGGGGCAAGTCTCGGGCGGGCTGGCCGCGCCGAGGAGGTGGTCTCGGGAAACATGTGGCCGAGGAGCACGTTTCGGGCGGGCTGGCCGCGCCGAGGAGGTGGTCTCGGGAAAATGTGGCCGAGGAGCACGTCTCGGGCGGGCTGGCCGCGCCGAGGAGGTGGTCTCGGGAAACATGTGGCCGAGGAGCACGTCTCGGGCGGGCTGGCCGCGCCAAGGAGGTGGTCTCGGGAAACATGTGGCCGAGGAGCACGTCTCGGGCGGGCTGGCCCCGCCGAGTAAGTGGTCTCGGGAAGCATGTGGCCGAGGAGCACGTCTCGGGCGGGCTGGCCGCGCCGAGGAGGTGGTCTCGGGAAACATGTGGCCGAGGAGCACGTCTCGGGCGGGCTGGCCGCGCCGAGGAGGTGGTCTCGGGGGCATGCGGCCGAGGAGCACGTCTCGGGTGGGCTAGCCCCACCGAGGAGGTGGTCTCGGGGGCATGCGGCCGAGGAGCACGTCTCGGGCGGGCTGGCCGCGCCGAGGAGGTGGTCTCGGGAAACATGTGGCCGAGGAGCACGTCTCGGGCGGGCTGGCCGCGCCGAGGAGGTGGTCTCGGGAAACATGCGGCCGAGGAGCACGTCTCGGGTGGGCTGGCCGCGCCGAGGAGGTGTTCTCGGGAAACATGTGGCCGAGGAGCACGTCTCGGGCGGGCTAGCCGCGCCAAGGAGGTGGTCTCGGTGGCATGCGGCCGAGGAGCACGTCTCGGGCGGGCTGGCCGCGCCGAGGAGGTGGTCTCGGGAAACATGTGGCCGAGGAGCACGTCTCGGGCGGGCAGGCCGCGCCGAGGAGGTGGTCTCGGGAAACATGTGGCCGAGGAGCACGTCTCGGGCGGGCTGGCCGCGCCGAGGAGGTGGTCTCGGGAAACATGCGGCCGAGGAGCACGTCTCGGGCGGGCTAGCCGCGCCGAGGAGGTGGTCTCGGGGGCATGCGGCCGAGGAGCACGTCTCGGGCGGGCTGGCCGCGCCGAGGAGGTGGTCTCGGGAAACATGTGGCCGAGGAGCACGTCTCGGGCGGGCAGGCCGCGCCGAAGAGGTGGTCTCGGGAAACATGCGGCCGAGGAGCACGTCTCGGGCGGGCTGGCCGCGCCGAGGAGGTGGTCTCGGGAAACATGTGGCCGAGGAGCACGTCTCGGGCGGGCTAGACGCGCCGAGGAGGTTGTCTCGGGGGCATGCGGCCGAGGAGCACGTCTCGGGCGGGCTGGCCGCGCCGAGGAGGTGGTCTCGGGAAACATGTGGCCGAGGAGCACGTCTCGGGCGGGCTGGCCGCGCCGAGGAGGTGGTCTCGGGAAACATGCGGCCGAGGAGCACGTCTCGGGCGGGCTGGCCGCGCCGAGGTGGTGGTCTCGGGAAACATGCGGCCGAGGAGCACGTCTCGGGCGGGCTGGCCGCGCCGAGGAGGTGGTCTCGGGAAACATGTGGCCGACGAGCACGTCTCGGGCGGGCTGGCCGCGCCGAGGAGGTGGTCTCGGGAAACATGTGGCCGAGGAGCACGTCTCGGGCGGGCTGGCCGCGCCGAGGAGGTGGTCTCGGGAAACATGCGGCCTATCTCTCTGGCGGATTTCGCCTTCCCAGGTGACGCCTAACTCATGGCGGTACCTGGTAGCGTTCTTGGGGGAGTGTTATTATGCTAACATCACCCCTACCCGAAACCTCTTTCTTTCATGTTTCCGCCTTCTCAAGGGGCCGGGGGGCTATTTCGTGTCGGCCCGGGCTGGCTTTCGCGTCGGGGGAGCCCCTTCGAGTAATAAAGGGTGGAAGGGGCGGTTTTTTTACATCAGCTGGCCGAGGGATTGGGGCTTCGGGGTTCGGTGGGCGGTGAGGGTGATAGATAACACCGTCCCGGATTTGAACGACGAGGAGTGTCGGGATTTGAAGAGGCTTCGGGCAATCCTTCCCGGCTCTCAGGCCATCCGAGCTATGACCGAGAAGTGGCTAGCCGAGGCGGGTCTTAGCCCGGCTTTCGGGGGTATGTTTATAGAGGGTGTTCTCCACGTTTTATTTGTTTCTACAGTGTGTGACGGTTTCACTTGTCTTTTTCGCAGGGATGAAGCTCCTGTCCCTCCGTGGTAGTCGCTCTTCGTCGGCTTCTTACCCGCGCCAGTTCGCTGCTTCCCCCCCGCGTTCCCCGGCCGACCCGGTGCCCGGTTCGGCGGGTGCCCCATTGGAGATCCCTGCGGGACGACCGTCCAAGAAGGCGAGGATGACGGGTCCGGGGAAAACCAAGGCGGGGACCGCTCCTCCAATAGTTGTGGGTGCCAAGCGGACCACTCGGGAGGAGGGGCCTTCCCGATTTGAAGGGCCTAGCCAGGGGGCGGCCGGGAAAAGGGCGAACCTGCCCACGGTGGATGATCTGTGCGGGCTACGCGCGGGAGCCGACGAGCCCCTATGGGCAGCGGTGATGGGTGAGCTTCCGACAGGGGAGGCTTCCGACCCGCTGGTCGCCCGATGGAAAGGGCTGTCCCGAGGGGACCGGGTATGGGCCGGGGGAGATCCCTCGGCCGCCTTCCTTCGAGGCGTGCTCCACCCTGACCTGGCTCGGGACCTGTACACTCTGCCCTCGGAGACCATGCTCAGCAAGGCGGGGAGGTTCCTGACGTTGGTAAGCATTTTGCTAACTCCGGGTATCCCTGTGACTGTGCGCTGACCCTTATTTTCTTGTGGCAGGGCCTCCATTATTCGACGGCGCTGATGGACCGAGTGCGCGACGCTGGCCAGATAATCTGGGACCTCAGCGAGCGCAACTCCGAGTTGTGTCGTCAGCTAGAGGAGATTCACGCTGGGTCTGGCCCCGAGGCGGTGGCGGCTGCGGAAAAACGCGCGACCTGTTCCGAGGAAGAAGTGGCGCGTTTACGAGCAGAGCTCGAGCGGTCGGGCGATTCGGTCAAGGAGCTCCAGGAGTCCCTTCGTTTGGATCGGGCCGAGCTCCGCCAGTCGAAGTCAGAGGCGCTTGGTCTCTCCAAGAGGGCGGAGAAGGCCGAGGCTGAAGCCCGCGCTGCTTCCGAGGCGTTGGCTGAGGAGGTTCGCCTCCGCCCGTCGAAGGACAAGGAGGCGATCGAAGCTTACAAGAAGTCCGAGAACTTTGAGCTCGGACTGACCAGAATGGGGCGAGTATCCTACGAGTATGGATACAGGATCGCCCTGGGTCGCTTCGGTTCGTGCCCTCCCGGCTCCGAGGTGGAAAGGGATCCGTTCGCCTCTCACCCCGTGGACCTGGAGGTGGATATGCCGGAGGACGTGCCGTTTGACGACCGCCCGAAGACTCCGGGTGAGGAGTGAGGGTCGTTTTTTGTACGTCGGGTCGAGGGTGCGAGGGTTTTGTGCATGGGTTTTGGCTTCTGTATCCCCTCCTTTTTTAATAAGATGAACTTTTCCTCCGATCCTCTGTGTTTGCGTGTTGTCTGTTTCTTCAGACGAAATATTTCCTAAGGTTCTGTATGTTCCAAGTCCGGGGCACGGGGTCGCCATCCATTGTGGCGAGCCTGAATGTCCCCGGTCGGGATACTCCGATGACCCGATAGGGTCCCTCCCACTTTGGGGCCAGTTTCCCCCTTACTTGGGTGGGGTGGCTGACCTCGACTTTGCGCAGGACCAAGTCCTCTAATTTTATCGACCGGGGTCGCACGTTCCGGTTGTAGACCCTCGCTACGGCTCTTTTGTAAGAAAGGGCTTTCTGGTGTGCGTCGGCCCGTCTTTCCTCGAGCAGGTCCAGGTTTGATCGCAGCCCTTCGCCCGAGGCTTCTTCGCTGTAGTCTGCCGTCCGCGGAGTCGGGACGGCTAACTCGGGTGGTAACACGGCCTCGGTCCCGAACGTGAGGCTATAGGGAGACTCCCCGGTCGGGGTCTTGGGGGTAGTGCGAAGCGCCCACAGGACGCTCGGGAGCTCGTCGATCCAAGCCGATCGGGTAGCGGATACCCTTCTCTTGAGTCCGTCGACGATGGCCCGGTTGGTTACTTCAGCTAGCCCATTCGCCTGGGGGTAAGCCACCGAGCTGAACCTCAGTTGAATTTTGTGCTTGGCGCAAAACTCTTGGAATTTCCTGCCGGCGAACTGCGGTCCATTGTCGGCGACGATGGACTGGGGCAGGCCGAAACGGGTTATGAGGTTTCTCCATACGAACCTTTTCACTTGCGACTCCGTGATGGTCGCTAGGGGCTCGGCTTCGACCCATCTGGTAAAGTAGTCCACTCCCACGATGATGTACTTCCGCTGGCCGGAGGCGGGCGGGAGAGGCCCGAGTATGTCCAGTCCCCATTGCGCGAATGGCCAGGCACAGTCGACGGGGGTGAACAGGACCGCCGGTCGTCGGGTGGTACGGGCATGCTCCTGGCACGAGCTGCATCGCCGCACGAGAGCTTTTGCGTCCTGGCGCATGGTCGGCCAGTAGTACCCCTGTCGGAGTACCTTGTGCGCCAGGGCTCGCTCGCCTATGTGTTCCCCGCAAGCCCCTTCGTGCATGTCGGACAGAACCGTCCTGGCTTCGCTCGGCTCTAGGCAGCGCAACAGAGGGCGCGAGAAAGACCGTTTGTACAGCCGTCCTCCTTCCTCGGTGTACCACGCCTGCGTTCGACGCAAGCGCCGAGCTGTAGCAGTATCGTCGGGCAGGGTCCCGTCCTGCTTGAAGCGTAAGATCTCCTGTACCCAAGTTGCCGGCGCGCCGTGAGCGACGGTAGCGACGACCTCTATGGCTCGGCGGGGGAGTTCTTCGGTCTCGGGTCGAGCCCAGGGGGACGGGCCGGACGCCAGTTTAGCCAGGGTGTCGGCTCGCTGGTTCTCGCTCCTGGGAACATTCGACAGTTCAAAATGGGCAAACTTGGCGGCCAGGCTTCTTACCTGCGCTAGGTATTTTGCCATAGTCGGGTCCCGGGCCTCGTACTCGCCATCGAGCTGCCTAGCCACCAGCTGCGAGTCGGTGATGACGCGTATGTCGGTCACCTGCATTTCCAGTGCCAACTGGAGCCCCGCCAGGAGAGCCTCGTATTCTGCCTCGTTGTTGGTGGCTTTGAACCCGAAGCGGAAGGAGCGCTCGATCGAGCGGCCGTCAGGTGTCGTCAGAACCAGACCCGCGCCGGCGCCATTCACGTTGGCCGAGCCATCTACGTGGAGGGTCCAGGTATCGCGCAGTGGCTCGAGTTCTTCGCCGGCATTCGGCGTCAGCTCCGCAATGAAGTCTGCCACGGCTTGGGCTTTGATGGCGGTCCGAGGTATGTATTGTATGTCGTGCTCGCCGAGCTCCACTGCCCATTTGAGGAGACGCCCTGCAACATCGAATTTGGACAGGATAAGCCGAAGCGGCTGATCGGTTATTACCTCTATTGGGTGGGCCTGGAAGTAGGGGCGGAGTTTCCGCGCCGACAGGACGAGCGCCAGCGCCAACTTTTCGATTGGCGGGTAGCGTTCCTCTGGCCCGCTCAGCATGTGGCTGACGTAGTAGACCGGTAGTTGGTCGCCGGAAATTTCTTTGACTAGAACCGAGCTGACCGAGTGCCGAGAGACGGCAAGGTAGAGACTCAGCTTCTCCCCTGGGGAGACCGAAGCGAGTCGAGGGAGGCTGGCCAGGTGTAGCTTCATCTGCTCGAAGGCCGTCTCGCATTCCGCCGTCCATTGGAAGTTCTTCGGATCCTTCAGGGCCCGGAAAAAAGAGTGGCATCGATCTCCTGATCGGGAGAGGAAGCGCGATAAAGCGACTAGCCTCCCGTTGAGGCGCTGCAGGTCTCTGATCGTCCGTGGAGGCCGCATGTCGATGAGGGCCTGTATCTTTTCCGGGTTGGCGTCAATCCCTCTTTCGTGTACGATGAATCCGAGGAATTTTCCCGAGGTCACACCGAAGGCGCACTTGGTGGGGTTGAGGCGCAGGCCGAACCTCCGCAGAGTGTCGAATGTCTCCGCCAGGTCGGAGGGATGAGCCTCCGCCGTTCGGCTCTTTACGATCATGTCGTCGACATATACCTCCATGTTTCGTCCGATCTGGTGGGCGAACATCTTGTTCACCGTCCTCTGGTAGGTTGCCCCGGCGTTTTTTAACCCGAACGGCATAACTCTGTAAAAGTATATTCCTTGCTCGGTGAGGAAGGCTGTATGTTTTTGATCTTCGGGTGCCATCCTGATCTGGTTGTACCCGGAGAAGGCGTCCATAAACGAGAGTCGGGCGTGGCCGGCCGTGGCGTCGACCAGCTGGTCGATCTTTGGCAGGGGGTAGCAATCTTTTGGGCAAGCATTGTTGAGACTGGTGTAGTCAACGCACATTCGCCAGCTTCCATTAGGTTTTTTGACAAGGACTACGTTGGAAAGCCACTGTGGGTACCTCGCCTCTTCTATGAAACCGGCCGCCAGAAGCCGGTTTACTTCTTCTCGGATGGCCAGCTGCCGATCCGGGGCCTGCCGCCTGGGCCTCTGTTTCACCGGCCGGGCGTCGGACGAGACGTTCAGGTGGTGCAATGCGACTTCCGGGTGGACTCCTGTTAGGTCGGCTGGCGTCCAAGCGAAGATGTCGGCGTTGACTCGCAGAAGGCCGACGAGCTGCTGTCGTTCTTTTTCGGGGAGTTCCGACCCGATTTTGACTGCTTGATCGGGCCTTCCTTCGACCAGCGGCAAGTCGACGGTGATTCCTTCGGCTCGGGGTGGGGGGTTGGTTTTTTTCCCTCCCGGGGGTCTTCCAGCGGGGATTGGATCCTTGCTCTCTTGTTTAACGACACAGCGGTCAAGTAGCAGCGCCTGGACTCCCAGGAGTTCCCCGCCACTTCCCCGACCCCATCGTGGGTCGGGAACTTGATGGTTTGATAGTAAGTTGAGATGACGGCTCGGGTCTTGTTGAGGGTCGGCCGCCCTAGGATGGCGTTGTATGCCGTGGGGAGGTCGACCACCAGAAAGGAGGTCATCACCGTTTTTGCCTTCGGGAAGGCTCCCAAAGTTAGGGGCAGGGTGATGACCCCTAGTGACGAGATCGAGGCGCCGGTGAACCCCGTGAGTGTTGAGCATACCGGCTTCATGTTCTCCTTTACCAGGCCGAGCTTTTGGAAGGCGTCCCAATAAAGTATATCGGCCGAGCTTCCAGTGTCGACCATGATTCTCCTTACTTGTGCGTTGGCGATTCTGGCCGATATCACCAGTGCGTCATCATGCTCGGCTAGTTCAGATCCCTCGGTCGGGAAGGTGACCTCGGGACCCTTTTCGGGTTTGGAGCCCTCAGCCCGGGAGGCCCTGGCGTATGCCCTTCCACCCGCCGCGGAATTCCCTCCGGACGCCGGCCCGCCGGTTATGACATCTATGTTTCGCTCGATGGGGCCCTCCGGGCGTGGCGAGAGCTCCTTGTCTGGTTGGAGGTACGAACCGAGGTGTCCTCGGCGGATGAGCTCCTCAATTTGCCTTTTTAATTCCCGACACTCCTCGGTGTCGTGACCGGGCTGTCGGTGGAAACGGCAGTATTTGGAGCGGTCCGCGAGCTCGCGCGGACTCCTCATCGGATAGGGTTCTTTGAGAAGGCCTTTCTCCTTAATATGGAGAAATATCTCGGTCCGAGAGGAGTTCAGGCCCGGGAGAGGGGACCCAGGCACCGCATCGTTGAGGCCACCGGCCCTGCGCCGGGAGGTGGCGGGCTGTTGCTGTTGGGACTGCTCGGGCTTGACCCTTTTGCGCTCGTCACGCTTGCCGACCATCCACGCCTCGGCAGCGATGTACTGGTTCGCACGCTGCAACATTTCGGGTACCGAAGTAGGGGGTCGCTCCACTAGAGACCAAAAGAACCGGGTAGGGCGCAGGCCCATCATGAATGCCTGCATCATTAAAGAAGGGTGAGCATCAGATAGGCCGCGGATTTGTGTGGTGAAGCGGTTCACAAAGTGAGAAAGGGGCTCGTCCTCCCTCTGGTTGAGCCCGAGGAGCATCGCCACCGATGGTTTCGGCTTGGCATGAGCCAGGAAGTTAAGCTCGAAATCCCTGGCCAGCTGTTCGAAAGAGGCGATGGTCGCGGTCTTCAGATTGCTGTACCACGCTCGGGCAGGGCCCCGCAGGGTCGTCGGGAACGCCCTGCACATCAGGGCATCGGACGTCCCGTATAGCGCCATATAGCGCCATTTGGGCGCGGAAAGCAGCCACGTGGTCCGCCGGATCGGTGGCACCTTCATAAGCATCTAGTGACGGGAGCCGAAAATGCGGCGGAATGGCCTGCTCTTGAATCTCGGGGATGAAGGGGGACCCCTGGTGTTGTTCGGCCCCCGGGTCTCCCCCGGTCCGGCGAACCTCGCGCTGCACCTCGTCTAGCCGGCGGCCTACGAGGCGTAGCTGGGCCCACAGTTCCTCCGCTGAGCCTGAAAGTGGGGCTATGGGCGTCGGGTGCGCCGCTGGTTCCTCCGCTTCTCGGCTCCTGGGTCGGGTCGATCGGCGCGGAGGGGAAATGGGAGACTCGGGGAGAGGTGCGGCGTTTTGAGCGCCGGCGGGCCGTTGCCGCGGTGGGGGTAGGGTTGAGTGTGAAGACGCCGGGGGAGAGACCAGCGGGATGATGGTCTGCATTACTCCCGTAAGGGCCCGAACCTGGTGCGTGAGGTCGTAGAGGGCTTCGGGTGGCACGGGTGACGGGCCACCGGGATTGGCGACGGGAGGCGATAGGCCCGGATCGTTGAATAATCGCCAATAGCGCTCCGAGGTCGCGGCGGGGCGCTCGTCCCGAATTCCCTCCTGTTGGGGGCGTTCCTCCGTCGCGTCGGTCGTGTGCGACCGGATGGCTGGGGGTTCGTCGGAGTGAGCCTGCGGATCGCCTGACATTCGGACCGGCCCTCCTTCTAGCGCCATTATGTTAGTGTAAACACCTTTTTTTCCTATTTAGTGTAAACAACTACGTACCTGTACTGATTGCTCTTCTCTTCCACCAGTCTGCAGAGTATAAGAAAAAGTGTATGGTGTATCCTCTCGTCTCTTCCCGATTGGATATAGCTACAATGTGTAAATATGTTCAGACGTGATGCGATGCACTCAGAAGGTGTTAATGCGATGCACTCAAAACTGCAATGCATCGGACCTTTTGTTTCTTTTAATGTCCTCCAAACTGCACTCCCGTGCTTACAGCTTCTCCTAATGGTATTTATCTTAACAGAAAAGATAAAAAGAACGGATGATCTACCAAAAGTAAATGCACAAGATAATTAATTTACTTGGTCTAACCAGACGTATTCAAAAGAGCAGAGATTTGTTCTTCCAAAAGGAATCCCTTCCTGTGTCATCTTCATTGTTTCACAAAAGCGAGATATTTTATGATTGACAGGAGTATAAGAAATTTACATTAAAAAAAAAACAACTACAATTTTCATGTACATTTTATAGAATAATTGGCAAATAGATATGTGATATAGGCAGAACCTAAAAGCTTCACAATTTCATATGAAAAGCTATATTTTGCAAGGGATTCGTTAAATAATAATTAAAGGAAGAAGCTGTAATAATCCAACCACCCCTGCAGTTCAAACAGAGAGACACGATGATCAGAATATGAAATCAAGTCATAACAAGTTATTACAATCATTTGCCATAATTTATATATTATGAATAGATCATGCTTGATATCAATTGTTGTCTCATCAGAATGCTTGATATCACTCGGAGTATGGAACTTAAGATATATTGCAAGCTTAAGACAAAATGGAAACCTGAATAATGCTAAACAGAAAAACAGCCTTAAAAGTATCGACTGAATGAATCACACAGCATCATATGTTAGTTATTATCCATGATTTAGAGGGCAGGAAGTAATGTAGGATGGACTTCCTTCCACGTCAACATCATGCTAGGTAATCCATGAATCACAATGTCAACAGATAAAATACCACTATCCACTATGAACATTAAACACATGAAAACCCCTTTCTGAAGAACACTTTAGACTTGTTTATGAAAAAAAAAAAACATTGAACTGTATGTTCTTCTATACCAAGGAACATTAATAACACATACATTGGTCTAACCAGAAGTATTCAAATTGGC
Organism: Musa acuminata AAA Group; assembly: GCF_036884655.1. Taxonomy (NCBI): domain Eukaryota; kingdom Viridiplantae; phylum Streptophyta; class Magnoliopsida; order Zingiberales; family Musaceae; genus Musa; species Musa acuminata. The sequence goes on along the minus strand of NC_088343.1, from coordinate 2,616,965 downwards.
AAATGATTTCAATTGTTTTGGATGTCAACCATGATTTCTTCTATTTGATACATCAGAAAATTGGGAAGCGAGGAAATACAATCTCAGGGGAAGTACATTTTCTTTTAATAGAAACTTTACAGTCGATAAATTGCTCTCCTAATTTGTTGATGCAGATATGAATCTGATACAACTGCTGCTTCCCCGATTTTGTGTTGCATTGGATTGCTGGTTTATACCCTATTTCCCTTCTGACGTTTTGGAAGATAAGCTTCGAATTATACTTGTTGTTATTAGGAAAAATACCTTTTGCCTCTAGCGAAGAGAGAATATCAACTTTATTCTTGAGGTTGAGGGCTGCTGTGAAGTAAGAAGGTTGATCAAACCTGGACAAGGAACATGTGCCGTGCTTATCCCATTCGTGTTGCCAGAACGAGTGGCCATCGCTGCTGGGACAACGAAAACTGTGCCAGTGTTGAATCATCTTGCATATCAAAGGGTCCATCTGTAATCGAAGACAAGGATAAAAAACGATGAATGACTCACACTCTCATTTTGTAAGGTACCTTTACGATAAAGTAGTCTGTGTCAGAGTCGAATATACCTTACGTCGGACGTACTTAGAAGATGATGGCATGTTCTTATCACAAGATGGAAACATTCCATTGTGGAAAGCGGGCCAAAGGCCATGGATGGTAAAATTTTTTTCCGGATACCCCGTACTCATAGGACAGCAACGGTTGACGTTGCAAAATGATCCGGGCCACTAGATGTTTCAAATCAAATGATCAATATAGAAAAGAACAACAAGATAGAGAAAAAAATTAGACTTACCTGAAGAACCAAGTGAAAATAATCATAATTGGATGCGGCAGTGGTGGAGAAAACCAGCAAGAAAGGGAGGACGAGAGGTGTCATGCTTCGGCGAGTTAGGCTTCTGGGCACGTCGGAAGGCTTCTCCTTTTCTGTATGTGATCATCACAAAATTGCATAAACATTACTGGTTAGCATGCCTGAGGTGGGTTTAATTAATTATCTATAAGACAAATGCATAATTGAAGGAGAAAGAAGAAAAAAAAAATAACTCAGGTTGGGGATCTTCAGACTAGTATCATAAACCAGCAGATGACAAAAAAAAAAAACATCATTTAGCAAAAGATAATAGACATAAAAGTCAATAGCATCTCTCTATAAACAAACCAACAACCCAAGTGTGTGCAGCTGCTGAAATCATAATGTTAGTTCATGAAAATAAAAAAAGATTAACAGAACAGACTATACTATGTCTACAAGTCTAAAGAGAATCAGTAACATAGACTTTGAAGAGGATCTGGATCTACCCTTGTGGAGTTGCTAGTGAAAGGACAGGGTTCCAGATGAGTTTTCTAAAAGTTAAGAGTCAGATGTTCTTGTTTCATGTATGCATGTCTCCTTAACTTTGTTAGTCGGGTTGGATTGCTTTGTCAATATCCATTAAGGTGCTTTAGCTCAATATTTGCTGCCATGAGCCAGACTCAATGTCTAAGTGTTTAGACCATGACTCTGAAGTGCTATGATCTCATCCAACACAAACTTCATTGAAGGAAATTATAGAGCTAAACTCCACAAATACATATAAAAATTCTATATGTTTCACTTGTTTCAAGAAAATATGAACATGTTTATCTAGAAAGAGTAGCACATGGGCCTTATCCTAGACAACCTCATCTAAGAAATAGATTTTGTCTTCGTTCTTCTCAAGGCAATCATGTACCAGCTTTCATCTATTTATCCTTCTTTTACCGAGCCTGTCCTTTATTTCATACAAAATACTTTGAAATATATATATATATATATATATATATATATATATATATATATATATATATATATTCTAAAATCTAAAGTAACCAAACAGGCAAACAAAGAAAGGTTGAACTAGCCAACCAGTATGTTGGAGACCAGGTGACGATGCTGAATTACTTCAAACCCAAATGTCCTCTGTCTAAAACGGCATAAAGCCAAAAAAAACTCAAAATTCCATATACAGCTATTTGCTATAAAATCAGGGATAGCACATAAAAACCAAAAATATTCACTATCGTCAAATTAATCATTCATTAAAAGTTCAATAGAAACATATCTTGGCTGCCATCCAGCTAAATTCATAACTTTCTCACTGCACAACACAGAATCATCCTTATAGTTCAGAAATCAGGAAATGTTACAGTTTCAAAGGAGGCAACACTATAAATTTATTCCTAAATCAGTTGCTAAATGATTATAAATGTAATCCCATAAATGGAAATTGCATAAGATGAGACCTAGGTACATCCTCCAACTTCTGCAATCCACTATGCACACTAACTTATTTCAGCTCTCCCCTAGACATGTTTCTGATGACTGAAACTTGACAGGTGAAACTGTCAAACAGGCTAGAACATGTTAATCCTTACAGTTATGCATACTGACAATCTAAAAGATAGCAGTAATATAATTCCTGAAAAGTCTCCTGACATCACTACAGGAGATATTTACATAAATTAGATTTGATTATGCAGATGAACCACTAGGTCTAGGACAAGCCCAACAATAATTAATAAAGAGAAAGAAGCACATATTTCAAGCACAGAGATGACTGTGATGTTCATTCAATTTTAAATTAGAACTTCAAATATTGATCTCTTGGATTATACTGCTTTTTTTTTTTTCCTTTCCCTAAGTGGACAAGCCAGTATCCCAACAAACTTTAAATTCTCAAACTATCACATAAGCCGTGTTGTCAGTCAATGCAATAAGAAAATGATTTTATGTGAAAACCCTTAGAAAAATTACCTCCAGGCCTAAAAATCTCCCAGTTGATGCAAATATATTGAGAATACTCTTGCTGCTTAAGCTTGTAAATACCTCCGTCGCACTAAAGCTTCCTTGGTTTAAAGCCTCTTCACAATCAACTAGGGTAGATGGTAAAAGGATATTCTTGGAAGATTGAAGGAGGAATCGTCCATTCCTGTGCTTTGAACAAATAATTTAATCAATTGAGAGTTGATACATAAGAAAACTGCAGCATTCTGTAAGAGTTGCTGGAAATCTAAATCAGAAGAATGAAGAAGCTTGGCCAAAATATTAGACATGATTTCTGGCTGAATGTAAAATATCATTCAACAGCTTAAAGAATATATATTTCAAAAACACCATGAGTTCAAATCAAGATTTAATCGTTGCTGGGACACGATACCAAAAGAACAAGATGTCTGACACAAATCCATCATGGATCGAGCCAAAGATATACAAAAGGATGAGTCGACATAACCTCATCATAGCATAGATCACCATTTCAAGATCCCCTTAGCATGATAAACTGCTGCTGAAATTCACTAAAACTCTTTAAAATACAAATCCTATTTGAAATATAATTACACCTAACCATATAATAACTTTTGGAAGCATATTTACTAAAGATATGATATTATTGTCATTATATTCAAAGCTTCCGATAGATCTCATACAGCATATTGTCTGCTTGATAGAACTTCCGAATCGTTGATATTGACTGAAACCACATTCTTACTACAGATTATAACGATATCACTCCAGTATAAATTCATGTGGGGACTTTGTAATTGAATTTGAATACAGATGAACAAAATGGAAGAAGTATAACCAAGAAAATCTAGCCAATATGAATGAAACCATGTAATCAACAGTGATATAGGCCAGCGCCTTAAAATCTTTTTACTAGAACCATTTAAACATTTATTGATCCTAAAGACCGCATTCATGAAATCTATACATTGTATCTTAGAAACAGATAACTCATATGACGAATGAAGAATAAATTTATTCATTACTAACCTTTCTTAGATCTGCTACCATACTCCCATCATTCTTCAGTACAACATCACCTGTACCTCGACAAATGTTTAACACTTTTACTCAACTCCCTCTGGATTTCAAGCAGACGGGGCTGAGGTGATGGAGTAGTCGTGGAGACAGAGACAAAAAGTGAGAGAGAGGGGAGGGGAAGAAGAAGAGTTAAAACAAAGAGATGTCAACATAAATAGAAAAGAAACAGCTACCCATACACAAAAGAAACAAGTAAAAAGAAGAGACAGAGAGAGCGAGAGAGAGCATATTACTCTCCCGAGCAGTATGCTCGGTATCGAATTGGAAAGGATGAAACTACCATTGGCCATCAAATGTCTTCAACCTTGCTTCTTATAATAGAAATCAAGTGTTACAACTAGTGTTAATGTAAACACCTTTTTCTTAGCCGTGACCCGGGGGGTCGTCTCGGCTCGTTCGGGGGTCCGAATGGCGGGAATCTCCCTGGGGCGTTGCTTGTCTCTACTGAGGCGGTCGGGTGCGGCCTCGGACTCGGGGCGATGCTGCGACTTCTTCCGGGCGGGGACTTCTCGCCTGCGCGTCCGGACGGGGGGCCTTGGCTTGGTACCTGCACAAAGGTCGGGTCGGGGTGCTCGACCCGACCCCTCCGACGATCACTGTTAGAGAATGTTGTGGGGGCGGTTTTTAGAGGAGGGAGAGTTCTCTTCCTCCCTTTTCCTTTTCCTCACTCCCTCTGGCTCGGGGACGTTTATAGGGGGGCTCGGCCTTACCGGGCGCGTCGTCACGTCGGTCGGGCACAGATAAAAAGACTTGCCACCAAGTTCGCCCAGTTTGAATTATCGAATGTTCCCAGGAGCGAGAACCAGCGAGCCGACACTCTGGCAAAACTGGCGTCCGGCTCGGCACCCTGGGCTCGACCAGAGACCGGAGAGCTCCCTCACCGAGCCATAGAGATCGTCGCCACAGTCACGGGCTGACGTCCGGGCGCAGACCATCACCCTCATTGCTCCCCCTGGGGCGCCGGGCCTGTCCACGTGCGGGGGATGTTGCGGGAGTGGGGTCTGCCATTTTTTGTCATATCATATTCCCACCCCAAAGGAAGCCATGGCTCGGCATCGGATGGAGGGGATTCGAGGCGTGGCTTTGATCGGTAAGCGGTGGTTCCCTTCGCGGTTCATGCTTGAGACATATGTCCGGGGCGAAAAAGCCGCGCCGCGGAGGCGCTTTGGGTGGCATGAGGCCGGGGAGCACGTCTCGGGCGGGCTGGCCGCGCCGAGGAGGTGGTCTCGGGGACATGCGGCCGAGGAGCACCTCTCGGGCGGGCCAGCCCGCGCCGAGGAGGTGGTCTCAGGGACATGCGGCCGAGGAGCACGTCTCGAGCGGGCTGGCCGCGCCGAGGAGGTGGTCTCGGGGTCATGCGGCCGAGGAGCACGTTGGCCTTCCCCTGCAGTGACCTCTGGTCCGCATTTATGATGGGGTGTTCGTTGGCCTTCGCTGACGCGACGAGTGAGGGTGCGGATGAGCTGTCGGCCGCTATGGGGAGACGAAGGGACGTCTCTCTTGGCGGGATCTTTCCTATATAAATGGCGCACTCGGCCCGTTTCATGAATCTTGCTGCTGAGCCTTGGACCTCGTCGTCCTTTCTGTCGTCGCACCTTCTCCTCTCCTGTGCCGTTATTCCCCAGTCGCTCCCTCGTCGTCTCTCTTGTTTGTTTCAAAGCCGGTAAGGATGTCCCTCTTGCCCGTCTCTTCACCTTTGTCCCTCGATAGAGTCCGGGAGAGCACGCCTTCGCCCTCCTCAGACGAGGAGGCGGCGCGAGCCCTCGAGGCTCTAATGTGGCCGCACGACCTTGACTCGGTGGTGAGTGGGTCGTCGCTGGAGAAGCTCCGGGAGCGTTATCATATCCCGGAGGAGTTTGTCCTGGTTGCGCCTGATCCGGGGCAGCGGTCATACGACCCGATCCCCCGAGGCTTCGCGCTGACTCAAGATGCCCTAGAGGCTGGGTTGCGCCTCCCCCTTCACCCTATCATTGTCTCCTGTCTTTCTTCGTGGCGGATTTCAACTTCCCAGGTGGCGCCTAACTCATGGCGTTATCTAGTAGCGTTCTTAGGGGAATGTTATTATGCTAACATCACCCCTACCCGAAACCTCTTTCTCTCTTGTTTCCGCCTTCTCAAGGGGCCGGGGGGCTATTTCGTGTCAGCCCGGGTTGGCTTTCGCGTCGGGGGAGCCCCTTCGAACAAAAAAGGGTGGAAGGGGCGGTTTTTCTATGTTAGCTGGTCGAAGGATTGGGGCTTCGGAGTTCGGTGGGCAGTGAGGGTGATAGATAACACAGTCCCGGATTTGAACGACGAGGAGCGTCGAAGCCGAGCCCCTAGCAACCATCACGGAGTCACAAGTGCAAAGGTTCGTACGGAGAAACCTCGTAACTCGTTTTGGTCTGCCCCGGTCCATCGTCACCGACAATGGACCTCAGTTCGCCGGCAGGAGGTTCCAAGAGTTTTGCGCCAAGCACAAGATTCAGCTGAGGTTCAGCTCGGTGGCTTACCCCCAGGCGAACGGACTAGCTGAAGTAACCAACCGGTCCATCATCGACGGTCTCAAGAGAAGAGTGTCCGCTGCCCGATCGGCATGTATCGACGAGCTCCCGAGCGTCCTATGGGCGCTGCGCACTACCCTTAAAACCCCAACGGGGGAGTCTCCCGACAGCCTCACATTCGGGACCGAGGCCGTATTACCATCCGAAGTGGCTGTCCCGACTCCGCGGACAGCAGGCTACGGCGAAGAGGCCTCGGGAGAAGGACTCCGATCCAACCTGGATTTGCTCGAAGAAAGACGGGCCGACGCGCACCGAAAATCCCTTTCTTACAAAACTGCCGTAGCAAGGGTCTACAACCGGAAGGTACGACCCCGATCGATAAAGCTAGAAGACCTGGTCCTGCGCAAAGTCGAGGTCAGCCACCCGACCCGAGTAAGGGGGAAACTGGCACCGAAGTGGGAAGGACCCTATCGAGTCATCGAGTGTCCCGACCAGGGACGTTCCGACTCGCAACAATGGAAGGCGACCCCATAACCAGGACTTTGATAGGGACAAAAATGGCAATGTGACACGCCATCCCCTTGAGTAACACACTGCCTGAGGCTCGCCATACCCTGCAGCAGCTCGGCCTCCCACGCAACCAAAGGTACAGTCCTGCCTTGCATCAGGTAACAGCAAACCCCCTCTATAACTACCCACGAGCCCTTAGCAAAAAGGGGGGGAACACACACAACAGACCACACGGAGGTTTCTCCTCCTCCTAAACCCCCTCCATATCTTTCACTAACTTGATCGTCGGAGGGGTCGGGCCGAGCCCCCGGCCCGACCTGTGTGCAGGTGCGAGACGGTGTCGCCTCTTCCCGGCGCTGCGGCGGAGTTTCATCCCGACCCGACCTACCGACCAGACCTCCCGACCCGAACCACCGAGCTCGGCCGCCGGGAGACCTCGAGGAGCGCCCCCACGGAGATCACCGCCTTCCGGACCCGAACCAAGCCGCGACGGCCCCGAGGCCACGGCTAAAAAAGTTACTTACCGTAACAGACTTGGTACATACAGAACCTTAGGAAATACTTCATCTGAAGAATGAAGACACCACGCAAACACAGGAATCGAAAGAAAAAGACCATTTTATTTTGAAAGAGGGTACAGAAGCATGACAGTAAAGAACAGACAGACCCCTCACACCCTCAACCCCGACTCCGACATACAAAAACCAAACTCATCACTCCCCTGGAGTCTCTGGGCGATCGTCGAAAGGCACGTCCTCCGGCATGTCCACCTCCAGGTCCTCGGGATGAGAGGCGAACGGGTCCCTTTCCACCTCGGAGCCAGGAGGGCATGAGCTAAAGCGACCTAGGGCGATTCTGTATCCATACTCGTAGGATACTCGCCCCATTCGGGTCAGTCCGAGCTCAAAGTTGTCTGACTCCTTATAAGCTTCGACCGCCTCTTTATCTTTTGACGGGCGAAGGCGAACCTCCTCGGCTAGCGCATCGGAAGCAGCGCGGGCCTCAGCTTCGGCCTTCTCCGCCCTCTCGGTGAGGCCTAGCGCCTCCGCCTTCAGTAGGCGAAGCCCGGCCCGATCCAAACGAAGAAACTCTTGGAGTTCCTTGACCGAGTTGCCCGACTGCTCGAGCTCTGCCTTCAGGCGGGCCACCTCCTCCTCGGATTCAGTCGCGCGCTTTTCCGCGGCCGCTACCGCCTCTGGGCCCGAACCGGCCTGAACTTCCTCCAGCTGGCGGCACAACTCGAAGTTTCGCTCGCTGAGGGTCCAGATTACCTGGCCAGCGTCACGCACTCGGTCCATTAGCGCCGTCGAGTAGTGGAGGCCCTGCCACAGAAAAAGGGAAGGGTCAGCGCGCAGTTGCAGGGACGCCCGAAGTTAGCAAAACCCTCACCAGTGTCAGAAAACTCCCCGCCTTGTTGAGCATGGCCTCCGAGGGCAGGGTATATAGGTCCCGAGCCAGATCGGGGTGGAGCATGCCCCGAAGAAAAGCAGCCGAGGGATCTCCCCCGGCCCACACCTTGTCCCCTCGGGACAGCCCCTTCCAGCGGACGACTAGCGGGTCGGAAGCATCCCCCGGTGGAAGCTCGCCCATCACCAACGACCATGGGGGCTCGTCGGCCCCCGGACGTAGCCCGCACAGGTCGTCCACCGTAGGCAGTCTCGACCTCTTCCCGGCCGACCCTTGGCTAGGCCCGTCAACTCGGGAGGGCCCTTCGTCCCGAGCGGTCCGCTTTGCGCCCACGGTTGTCGAAGGGGTGGCCCCCGCCTTGACTTTCCCGGGACCAGCCGTCTTCGCCTTCTTCGACGGGCGCCCCTCCGGAATCTCTACCGGAGCACCAGCCGAGCTGGGTAACGGGTCGGCTGAGGGGCGCGGAGAGGAAGCAGCGGACGGGCGTGGGGATGAAGCCGACGATGAACGACCACCGCGGAGTGAGAGAAGCTTCATTCCTACAAAGGAAACAAGCAAACCATCAGAAACTACGGAAACGAACAAAACACGGGGTACACCCGCTATAAACATACCCCCGAAAGCCGGGCTAAGACCCGCCTCGGCCAGCCACTCCTCGGTCATAGCTCGGATGGCCTGAGAACCGGGAAGGATTGCCCGAAGCCTCATCAGGTCCCGACGCTCCTCGTCGTTCAAATCTGGGACTGTGTTATCTATCACCCTTGCTGCCCACCGAACTCCGAAGCCCCAATCCTTCGACCAGCTAACATAGAAAAACCGCCCCTTCCACCCTTTGTTTTTCGAAGGGGCTCCCCCGACGCAAAAGCCAACCCGGGCTGACACGAAATAGCCCCCCGGCCCCTTGAGAAGGCGGAAACAAGAGAGAAAGAGGTTTCGGGTAGGAGTGATGCTAGCATAATGACATTCCCCTAAGAAAGCTACTAGGTAACGCCATGAGTTAGGCGTCACCTGGGAAGGTGAAATCCGCCACAAAGAAAGACAGGAGACAATTATAGGGTGAAGGGGGAGGCGCAACCCAGCCTCTAGGGCATCTTGAGTCAGCGCGAAACCTCGGGGGACCGGGTCGTATGACCGCTGCCCCGGATCAGGCGCAACTAGGACAAACTCCTCCGGGATGTGATAACGATCCCGGAGCTTCTCCAGCAACGACCCACTCACCACCGAGTCAAGGTCGTGCGGCCACATTAGAGCCTCAAGGGCTCGCGCCGCCTCCTCGTCTGGGGAGGGCGGAGGTGTGCTCTCCCGGGCTCTGTCGAGGGACAAAAGTGAAGAGACGGGCGAGAGGGACATCCTTACCGGCTTTGAAACGAACAAGAGAGACGACGAGGGAGCGACTGGGGAATGACGGCACAGGAGAGGAGAAGGTGCGATGACGGAAAGGACGACGAGGGCCGAAGGATCAGCAGCAAGACTCATGAAACGAGCCGAATGCGCCATTTATACAGAAAAAATCCCGCCAAGAGAGACGTCCCTTCGTCACCCCATAGCGGCCGACAGCTCATCCGCACCCTCACTCGCCGCATCAGGGAAGTCCAAAGAAGAGACAGAGAGTGCGAGAGAGAGCATATTACTCTCCCGAGCAGTATGCTCGGTATCGAATTGGAAAGGATGAAACTACCATTGGCCATCAAATGTCTTCAATTTTGCTTCTTATAATAGAAATCAAGTGTTATTACTAGTGATATGACAAAAAATGGCAGACCCCACTCCCGGCAACATCCCCCGCACGTGGACAGGCGCAGCGCCCAAGGGGGAGCAACGAGGGAGAGCAGCGGTTCTTTTTTTTTTTCTCATTTCTTTCTGATGAGGGAAATAATGGCAACAATACTGGCTGACGTCACCTGTCCCATCACGCTTCAACACCTGGCCAAACTGGCCAACAAGCTGACCAAGGCGCCATTAACACCAGCCTGCCCCCTGCCATAAGTCAAGTTTAACACGCTGACCGAGGCACATTAATGCCGACATGCCCCCTGAAGTGGGCAGCTTAGGAAGCAGATTGCTTCCCTATAAATACCCTCTCGCTCATGAGAAGAAATGGGGGATCACACACTCCACACTTGTATCGAGGCATCTCCTCCTCCAAACCCCCTCACATCGCTAACTTAGCCGTCGGAGCTCGGCCCGACCTTTGTGCAGGTGCCAGACGGGATCTACTCTTCCAGGCGCCGAGCTGCCGACCCGAGTTGCCGAGCTGCCGATCCGAGTTGCCGAGCTGCCGACCCGAGTTGACGAGCTGCTGACCCGAGCTGCCGACCCGACTTCCGGACCCCAGAACCGAGCCGCGACGGCCCCGAGGCCCCGGCTAAAAAAGTTACTTTCCGTAACACTTTCTTCCTCTTCTCCCTCTTCTTTCACTTTCTCCCTCGGTACCGTCGACAATAACGACCTCAATCAGCGATACCGTTCGGTAGCGGGCGGTCTGTGTACTGGTCTGCTGACGGACTGATATGTACTGCCCTTACCAGGTGGTATCATTCGGTATTGCAAACCTTGCATTGTACAACAAAGAGCATGAGATTACTGTATTAAATTAATTCAATTGCGCTCGACATAGTTAGGCCTCTTCACAGAACAGGACAGTTTGAATTAACATCTTTCCACCTCGCGCCACCAAAATGCCTTAGATAAGTGTTACGGTGAGTAACTTTTTTAAGCCGTGGCCTCGGGGCCGACGCGGCTCGACCTGGGGCTCGGAATGTCGAGGATCTCGGGCGCTGTGGCCGAGGAGCCGAGGCAGCGTCCAGCGTGTTTGCTGCGCATGGTGCCGCGGGGCCGAGGCAGCGTGTTGCTGCGCAGGGGGCCAAGGCAGCGCATGAAGTCGGCTCGGGTAGAGGAGGTCTCGGACAGGCTGTGGCCGAGGAGCCGAGCCAGCGTGCAGCGTGTTTGTTGCGCATGGTGCCGAGGGGCCGAGGCAGCGGGCTGCACCGTCACTGAAGTGCCTCGGGCATTACGCGACCGAGGAGCAAGGCAGGGGGGCGGACTGACCGCGCTGAAGTGCCTCGAGCATTACGCGATCGAGGAACCTCGGGCATTACGCGACCGAGGAGCAAGGCAGGGGGGCGGACTGATCGCGCTGAAGTGCCTCGGGCATTACGCGACCGAGGAGCCTCGGGCATTACGCGACCGAGGAGCAAGGCAGGGGGCGGACTGACCGCGCTGAAGTGCCTCGGGCATTACGCGACCGAGGAGCAAGGCAGGGGGGCGTACTGACCGCGCTGAAGTGCCTCGGGCATTACGCGACCGAGGAGCCTCGGGCATTACGCGACCGAGGAGCAAGGCAGGGGGGCGGACTGACCGCGCTGAAGTGCCTCGGGCATTACGCGACCGAGGAGCAAGGCAGGGGGGCGGACTGACCGCGCTGAAGTGCCTCGGGCATTACGCGACCGAGGAGCCTCGGGCATTACGCGACCGAGGAGCAAGGCAGGGGGCGGACTGACCGCGCTGAAGTGCCTCGGGCATTACGCGACCGAGGAGCAAGGCAGGGGGGCGTACTGACCGCGCTGAAGTGCCTCGGGCATTACGCGACCGAGGAGCCTCGGGCATTACGCGACCGAGGAGCAAGGCAGGGGGGCGGACTGACCGCGCTGAAGTGCCTCGGGCATTACGCGACCGAGGAGCAAGGCAGGGGGGCGGACTGACCGCGCTGAAGTGCCTCGAGCATTACGCGACCGAGGAGCCTCGGGCATTACGCGATCGAGGAGCAAGGCAGGGGGGCGGACTGACCGCGTCCCTCCAATTCTTTAGGAACAGAGTCCACAAAGGATTGGTGCGCAAGTATGAAGGACCCTTCCCAATTATCAGCAGGGTAGGCAACGTGTCTTACAAGTTGCAACTGTCGGCGTGGTTCAAAATTCACAACGTTCTTCACGCCAACAACCTAAAAGCCTACCACTCGGATCCGCAAGATGCTTCCCGAAGTGTTCCAACTCGGCTACCTCCCATCACAGACTTCCTTCCACGTCAACATCATGCTAGGTAATCCATGAATCACAATGTCAACAGATAAAATACCACTATCCACTATGAACATTAAACACATGAAAACCCCTTTCTGAAGAACACTTTAGACTTGTTTATGAAAAAAAAAAAACATTGAACTGTATGTTCTTCTATACCAAGGAACATTAATAACACATACATTGGTCTAACCAGAAGTATTCAAATTGGCAAATGATTTCAATTGTTTTGGATGTCAACCATGATTTCTTCTATTTGATACATCAGAAAATTGGAAAGCGAGGAAATACAATCTCAGGGGAAGTACATTTTCTTTTAATAGAAACTTTACAGTCGATAAATTGCTCTCCTAATTTGTTGATGCAGATATGAATCTGATACAACTGCTGCTTCCCCGATTTTGTGTTGCATTGGATTGCTGGTTTATACCCTATTTCCCTTCTGACGTTTTGGAAGATAAGCTTCGAATTATACTTGTTGTTATTAGGAAAAATACCTTTTGCCTCTAGCGAAGAGAGAATATCAACTTTATTCTTGAGGTTGAGGGCTGCTGTGAAGTAAGAAGGTTGATCAAACCTGGACAAGGAACATGTGCCGTGCTTATCCCATTCGTGTTGCCAGAACGAGTGGCCATCGCTGCTGGGACAACGAAAACTGTGCCAGTGTTGAATCATCTTGCATATCAAAGGGTCCATCTGTAATCGAAGACAAGGATAAAAAACGATGAATGACTCACACTCTCATTTTGTAAGGTACCTTTACGATAAAGTAGTCTGTGTCAGAGTCGAATATACCTTACGTCGGACGTACTTAGAAGATGATGGCATGTTCTTTTCATAAGATGGAAACATTCCATTGCGGAAAGCGGGCCAAAGGCCATGGATGGTAAAATTTTTTTCCGGATACCCCGTACTCATAGGACAGCAACGGTTGACGTTGCAAAATGATCCAGGCCACTAGATGTTTCAAATCAAATGATCAATATAGAGAAGAACAACAAGATAGAGAAAAAAATTAGACTTACCTGAAGAACCAAGTGAAAATAATCATAATTGGATGCGGCAGTGGTGGAGAAAACCAGCAAGAAAGGGAGGACGAGAGGTGTCATGCTTCGGCGAGTTAGGCTTCTGGGCACGTCGGAAGGCTTCTCCTTTTCTGTATGTGATCATCACAAAATTGCATAAACATTACTGGTTAGCATGCCTGAGGTGGGTTTAATTAATTATCTATAAGACAAATGCATAATTGAAGGAGAAAGAAGAAAAAAAAAATAACTCAGGTTGGGGATCTTCAGACTAGTATCATAAACCAGCAGATGACAAAAAAAAAAAACATCATTTAGCAAAAGATAATAGACATAAAAGTCAATAGCATCTCTCTATAAACAAACCAACAACCCAAGTGTGTGCAGCTGCTGAAATCATAATGTTAGTTCATGAAAATAAAAAAAGATTAACAGAACAGACTATACTATGTCTACAAGTCTAAAGAGAATCAGTAACATAGACTTTGAAGAGGATCTGGATCTACCCTTGTGGAGTTGCTAGTGAAAGGACAGGGTTCCAGATGAGTTTTCTAAAAGTTAAGAGTCAGATGTTCTTGTTTCATGTATGCATGTCTCCTTAACTTTGTTAGTCGGGTTGGATTGCTTTGTCAATATCCATTAAGGTGCTTTAGCTCAATATTTGCTGCCATGAGCCAGACTCAATGTCTAAGTGTTTAGACCATGACTCTGAAGTGCTATGATCTCATCCAACACAAACTTCATTGAAGGAAATTATAGAGCTAAACTCCACAAATACATATAAAAATTCTATATGTTTCACTTGTTTCAAGAAAATATGAACATGTTTATCTAGAAAGAGTAGCACATGGGCCTTATCCTAGACAACCTCATCTAAGAAATAGATTTTGTCTTCGTTCTTCTCAAGGCAATCATGTACCAGCTTTCATCTATTTATCCTTCTTTTACCGAGCCTGTCCTTTATTTCATACAAAATACTTTGAAATATATATATATATATATATATATATATATATATATATATATTCTAAAATCTAAAGTAACCAAACAGGCAAACAAAGAAAGGTTGAACTAGCCAACCAGTATGTTGGAGACCAGGTGACGATGCTGAATTACTTCAAACCCAAATGTCCTCTGTCTAAAACGGCATAAAGCCAAAAAAAACTCAAAATTCCATATACAGCTATTTGCTATAAAATCAGGGATAGCACATAAAAACCAAAAATATTCACTATCGTCAAATTAATCATTCATTAAAAGTTCAATAGAAACATATCTTGGCTGCCATCCAGCTAAATTCATAACTTTCTCACTGCACAACACAGAATCATCCTTATAGTTCAGAAATCAGGAAATGTTACAGTTTCAAAGGAGGCAACACTATAAATTTATTCCTAAATCAGTTGCTAAATGATTATAAATGTAATCCCATAAATGGAAATTGCATAAGATGAGACCTAGGTACATCCTCCAACTTCTGCAATCCACTATGCACACTAACTTATTTCAGCTCTCCCCTAGACATGTTTCTGATGACTGAAACTTGACAGGTGAAACTGTCAAACAGGCTAGAACATGTTAATCCTTACAGTTATGCATACTGACAATCTAAAAGATAGCAGTAATATAATTCCTGAAAAGTCTCCTGACATCACTACAGGAGATATTTACATAAATTAGATTTGATTATGCAGATGAACCACTAGGTCTAGGACAAGCCCAACAATAATTAATAAAGAGAAAGAAGCACATATTTCAAGCACAGAGATGACTGTGATGTTCATTCAATTTTAAATTAGAACTTCAAATATTGATCTCTTGGATTATACTGCTTTTTTTTTTTCCTTTCCCTAAGTGGACAAGCCAGTATCCCAACAAACTTTAAATTCTCAAACTATCACATAAGCCGTGTTGTCAGTCAATGCAATAAGAAAATGATTTTATGTGAAAACCCTTAGAAAAATTACCTCCAGGCCTAAAAATCTCCCAGTTGATGCAAATATATTGAGAATACTCTTGCTGCTTAAGCTTGTAAATACCTCCGTCGCACTAAAGCTTCCTTGGTTTAAAGCCTCTTCACAATCAACTAGGGTAGATGGTAAAAGGATATTCTTGGAAGATTGAAGGAGGAATCGTCCATTCCTGTGCTTTGAACAAATAATTTAACCAATTGAGAGTTGATACATAAGAAAACTGCAGCATTCTGTAAGAGTTGCTAGAAATCTAAATCAGAAGAATGAAGAAGCTTGGCCAAAATATTAGACATGATTTCTGGCTGAATGTAAAATATCATTCAACAGCTTAAAGAATATATATTTCAAAAACACCATGAGTTCAAATCAAGATTTAATCGTTGCTGGGACACGATACCAAAAGAACAAGATGTCTGACACAAATCCATCATGGATCGAGCCAAAGATATACAAAAGGATGAGTCGACATAACCTCATCATAGCATAGATCACGATTTCAAGACCCCCTTAGCATGATAAACTGCTGCTGAAATTCACTAAAACTCTTTAAAATACAAATCCTATTTGAAATATAATTACACCTAACCATATAATAACTTTTGGAAGCATATTTACTAAAGATATGATATTATTGTCATTATATTCAAAGCTTCCGATAGATCTCATACAGCATATTGTCTGCTTGATAGAACTTCCGAATCGTTGATATTGACTGAAACCACATTCTTACTACAGATTATAACGATATCACTCCAGTATAAATTCATGTGGGGACTTTGTAATTGAATTTGAATACAGATGAACAAAATGGAAGAAGTATAACCAAGAAAATCTAGCCAATATGAATGAAACCATGTAATCGACAGTGATATAGGCCAGCGCCTTAAAATCTTTTTACTAGAACCATTTAAACATTTATTGATCCTAAAGAGCGCATTCATGAAATCTATACATTGTATCTTAGAAACAGATAACTCATATGACGAATGAAGAATAAATTTATTCATTACTAACCTTTCTTAGATCTGCTACCATACTCCCATCATTCTTCAGTACAACATCACCTGTACCTCGACAAATGTTTAACACTTTTACTCAACTCCCTCTGGATTTCAAGCAGACGGGGCTGAGGTGATGGAGTAGTCGTGGAGACAGAGACAAAAAGTGAGAGAGAGGGGAGGGGAAGAAGAAGAGTTAAAACAAAGAGATGTCAACATAAATAGAAAAGAAACAGCTACCCATACACAAAAGAAACAAGTAAAAAGAAGAGACAGAGAGAGCGAGAGAGAGCATATTACTCTCCCGAGCAGTATGCTCGGTATCGAATTGGAAAGGATGAAACTACCATTGGCCATCAAATGTCTTCAACCTTGCTTCTTATAATAGAAATCAAGTGTTACAACTAGTGTTAATGTAAACACCTTTTTCTTAGCCGTGACCCGGGGGGTCGTCTCGGCTCGTTCGGGGGTCCGAATGGCGGGAATCTCCCTGGGGCGTTGCTTGTCTCTACTGAGGCGGTCGGGTGCGGCCTCGGACTCGGGGCGACGCTGCGACTTCTTCCGGGCGGGGACTTCTCGCCTGCGCGTCCGGACGGGGGGCCTTGGCTTGGTACCTGCACAAAGGTCGGGTCGGGGTGCTCGACCCGACCCCTCCGACGATCACTGTTAGAGAATGTTGTGGGGGCGGTTTTTAGAGGAGGGAGAGTGCTCTTCCTCCCTTTTCCTTTTCCTCACTCCCTCTGGCTCGGGGACGTTTATAGGGGGGCTCGGCCTTACCGGGCGCGTCGTCACGTCGGTCGGGGCCGTACCTCTGATGGCGTCCGACATCGCCGAGGATGTTGCGTAGGGGACTGGGGGATCGCAGGGTATGGGCGAGCTTCAACCGTTACCTGATTCTGTCACGTCGGACTGTGCTGGGTCAACCGGGGGGG
Organism: Musa acuminata AAA Group; assembly: GCF_036884655.1. Lineage (NCBI taxonomy): Eukaryota > Viridiplantae > Streptophyta > Magnoliopsida > Zingiberales > Musaceae > Musa > Musa acuminata. Next base: position 2,599,757 of record NC_088343.1, on the reverse strand, counting down.
CTGTGGGCTCAGTGAGGCTGACGTCCGGGCGCAGACCGTCACCCTCATTGCTCCCCCTGGGGCGCCGGGCCTGTCCACGTGCGGGGGATGTTGCCGGGAGTGGGGTCTGCCATTTTTTGTCATATCATATTCCCCCCCCAAAGGAAGCCATGGCTCGGCATCGGATGGAGGGGATTCGAGGCGTGGCTTTGATCGGTAAGCGGTGGTTCCCTTCGCGGTTCATGATTGAGACATATGTCCGGGGCGAAAAAGCCGCGCCGCGGAGGCGCTTTGGGTGGCATGAGGCCGGGGAGCACGTCTCGGGCGGGCTGGCCCCGCCGAGGAGGTGGTCTCGGGGACATGCGGCCGAGGAGCACGTCTCGGGCGGGCCGGCCGGGCCGAGGAGGTGGTCTCGGGGACATGCGGCCGAGGAGCACGTCCCGGGCGGGCTGGCCGCGCCGAGGAGGTGGTCTCGGGGACATGCGGCCGAGGAGCACGTCTCAGGCGGGCCAGCCCGCGCCGAGGAGGTGGTCTCAGGGACATGCGGCCGAGGAGCACGTCTCGGGCGGGCTGGCCGCGCCGAGGAGGTGGTCTCGGGGACATGCGGCCGAGGAGCACGTTGGCCTTCCCCTGCAGTGACCTCTGGTCCGCATTTATGATGGGGTGTTCGTTGGCCTTCGCTGACGCGACGAGTGAGGGTGCGGATGAGCTGTCGGCCGCTATGGGGAGACGAAGGGACGTCTCTCTTGGCGGGATCTTTCCTATATAAATGGCGCACTCGGCCCGTTTCATGAATCTTGCTGCTGAGCCTTGGACCTCGTCGTCCTTTCTGTCGTCGCACCTTCTCCTCTCCTGTGCCGTTATTCCCCAGTCGCTCCCTCGTCGTCTCTCTTGTTTGTTTCAAAGCCGGTAAGGATGTCCCTCTTGCCCGTCTCTTCACCTTTGTCCCTCGATAGAGTCCGGGAGAGCACGCCTTCGCCCTCCTCAGACGAGGAGGCGGCGCGAGCCCTCGAGGCTCTAATGTGGCCGCACGACCTTGACTCGGTGGTGAGTGGGTCGTCGCTGGAGAAGCTCCGGGAGCGTTATCATATCCCGGAGGAGTTTGTCCTGGTTGCGCCTGATCCGGGGCAGCGGTCATACGACCCGATCCCCCGAGGCTTCGCGCTGACTCAAGATGCCCTAGAGGCTGGGTTGCGCCTCCCCCTTCACCCTATCATTGTCTCCTGTCTTTCTTCGTGGCGGATTTCAACTTCCCAGGTGGCGCCTAACTCATGGCGTTATCTAGTAGCGTTCTTAGGGGAATGTTATTATGCTAACATCACCCCTACCCGAAACCTCTTTCTCTCTTGTTTCCGCCTTCTCAAGGGGCCGGGGGGCTATTTCGTGTCAGCCTGGGTTGGCTTTCGCGTCGGGGGAGCCCCTTCGAACAAAAAAGGGTGGAAGGGGCGGTTTTTCTATGTTAGCTGGTCGAAGGATTGGGGCTTCGGAGTTCGGTGGGCAGTGAGGGTGATAGATAACACAGTCCCGGATTTGAACGACGAGGAGCGTCGAAGCCGAGCCCCTAGCAACCATCACGGAGTCACAAGTGCAAAGGTTCGTACGGAGAAACCTCGTAACTCGTTTTGGTCTGCCCCGGTCCATCGTCACCGACAATGGACCTCAGTTCGCCGGCAGGAGGTTCCAAGAGTTTTGCGCCAAGCACAAGATTCAGCTGAGGTTCAGCTCGGTGGCTTACCCCCAGGCGAACGGACTAGCTGAAGTAACCAACCGGTCCATCATCGACGGTCTCAAGAGAAGAGTGTCCGCTGCCCGATCGGCATGTATCGACGAGCTCCCGAGCGTCCTATGGGCGCTGCGCACTACCCTTAAAACCCCAACGGGGGAGTCTCCCGACAGCCTCACATTCGGGACCGAGGCCGTATTACCATCCGAAGTGGCTGTCCCGACTCCGCGGACAGCAGGCTACGGCGAAGAGGCCTCGGGAGAAGGACTCCGATCCAACCTGGATTTGCTCGAAGAAAGACGGGCCGACGCGCACCGAAAATCCCTTTCTTACAAAACTGCCGTAGCAAGGGTCTACAACCGGAAGGTACGACCCCGATCGATAAAGCTAGAAGACCTGGTCCTGCGCAAAGTCGAGGTCAGCCACCCGACCCGAGTAAGGGGGAAACTAGCACCGAAGTGGGAAGGACCCTATCGAGTCATCGAGTGTCCCGACCAGGGACGTTCCGACTCGCAACAATGGAAGGCGACCCCATAACCAGGACTTTGATAGGGACAAAAATGGCAATGTGACACGCCATCCCCTTGAGTAACACACTGCCTGAGGCTCGCCATACCCTGCAGCAGCTCGGCCTCCCACGCAACCAAAGGTACAGTCCTGCCTTGCATCAGGTAACAGCAAACCCCCTCTATAACTACCCACGAGCCCTTAGCAAAAAGGGGGGGAACACACACAACAGACCACACGGAGGTTTCTCCTCCTCCTAAACCCCCTCCATATCTTTCACTAACTTGATCGTCGGAGGGGTCGGGCCGAGCCCCCGGCCCGACCTGTGTGCAGGTGCGAGACGGTGTCGCCTCTTCCCGGCGCTGCGGCGGAGTTTCATCCCGACCCGACCTACCGACCAGACCTCCCGACCCGAACCACCGAGCTCGGCCGCCGGGAGACCTCGAGGAGCGCCCCCACGGAGATCACCGCCTTCCGGACCCGAACCAAGCCGCGACGGCCCCGAGGCCACGGCTAAAAAAGTTACTTACCGTAACAGACTTGGTACATACAGAACCTTAGGAAATACTTCATCTGAAGAATGAAGACACCACGCAAACACAGGAATCGAAAGAAAAAGACCATTTTATTTTGAAAGAGGGTACAGAAGCATGACAGTAAAGAACAGACAGACCCCTCACACCCTCAACCCCGACTCCGACATACAAAAACCAAACTCATCACTCCCCTGGAGTCTCTGGGCGATCGTCGAAAGGCACGTCCTCCGGCATGTCCACCTCCAGGTCCTCGGGATGAGAGGCGAACGGGTCCCTTTCCACCTCGGAGCCAGGAGGGCATGAGCTAAAGCGACCTAGGGCGATTCTGTATCCATACTCGTAGGATACTCGCCCCATTCGGGTCAGTCCGAGCTCAAAGTTGTCTGACTCCTTATAAGCTTCGACCGCCTCTTTATCTTTTGACGGGCGAAGGCGAACCTCCTCGGCTAGCGCATCGGAAGCAGCGCGGGCCTCAGCTTCGGCCTTCTCCGCCCTCTCGGTGAGGCCTAGCGCCTCCGCCTTCAGTAGGCGAAGCCCGGCCCGATCCAAACGAAGAAACTCTTGGAGTTCCTTGACCGAGTTGCCCGACTGCTCGAGCTCTGCCTTCAGGCGGGCCACCTCCTCCTCGGATTCAGTCGCGCGCTTTTCCGCGGCCGCTACCGCCTCTGGGCCCGAACCGGCCTGAACTTCCTCCAGCTGGCGGCACAACTCGAAGTTTCGCTCGCTGAGGGTCCAGATTACCTGGCCAGCGTCACGCACTCGGTCCATTAGCGCCGTCGAGTAGTGGAGGCCCTGCCACAGAAAAAGGGAAGGGTCAGCGCGCAGTTGCAGGGACGCCCGAAGTTAGCAAAACCCTCACCAGTGTCAGAAAACTCCCCGCCTTGTTGAGCATGGCCTCCGAGGGCAGGGTATATAGGTCCCGAGCCAGATCGGGGTGGAGCATGCCCCGAAGAAAAGCAGCCGAGGGATCTCCCCCGGCCCACACCTTGTCCCCTCGGGACAGCCCCTTCCAGCGGACGACTAGCGGGTCGGAAGCATCCCCCGGTGGAAGCTCGCCCATCACCAACGACCATGGGGGCTCGTCGGCCCCCGGACGTAGCCCGCACAGGTCGTCCACCGTAGGCAGTCTCGACCTCTTCCCGGCCGACCCTTGGCTAGGCCCGTCAACTCGGGAGGGCCCTTCGTCCCGAGCGGTCCGCTTTGCGCCCACGGTTGTCGAAGGGGTGGCCCCCGCCTTGACTTTCCCGGGACCAGCCGTCTTCGCCTTCTTCGACGGGCGCCCCTCCGGAATCTCTACCGGAGCACCAGCCGAGCTGGGTAACGGGTCGGCTGAGGGGCGCGGAGAGGAAGCAGCGGACGGGCGTGGGGATGAAGCCGACGATGAACGACCACCGCGGAGTGAGAGAAGCTTCATTCCTACAAAGGAAACAAGCAAACCATCAGAAACTACGGAAACGAACAAAACACGGGGTACACCCGCTATAAACATACCCCCGAAAGCCGGGCTAAGACCCGCCTCGGCCAGCCACTCCTCGGTCATAGCTCGGATGGCCTGAGAACCGGGAAGGATTGCCCGAAGCCTCATCAGGTCCCGACGCTCCTCGTCGTTCAAATCTGGGACTGTGTTATCTATCACCCTTGCTGCCCACCGAACTCCGAAGCCCCAATCCTTCGACCAGCTAACATAGAAAAACCGCCCCTTCCACCCTTTGTTTTTCGAAGGGGCTCCCCCGACGCAAAAGCCAACCCGGGCTGACACGAAATAGCCCCCCGGCCCCTTGAGAAGGCGGAAACAAGAGAGAAAGAGGTTTCGGGTAGGAGTGATGCTAGCATAATGACATTCCCCTAAGAAAGCTACTAGGTAACGCCATGAGTTAGGCGTCACCTGGGAAGGTGAAATCCGCCACAAAGAAAGACAGGAGACAATTATAGGGTGAAGGGGGAGGCGCAACCCAGCCTCTAGGGCATCTTGAGTCAGCGCGAAACCTCGGGGGACCGGGTCGTATGACCGCTGCCCCGGATCAGGCGCAACTAGGACAAACTCCTCCGGGATGTGATAACGATCCCGGAGCTTCTCCAGCAACGACCCACTCACCACCGAGTCAAGGTCGTGCGGCCACATTAGAGCCTCAAGGGCTCGCGCCGCCTCCTCGTCTGGGGAGGGCGGAGGTGTGCTCTCCCGGGCTCTGTCGAGGGACAAAAGTGAAGAGACGGGCGAGAGGGACATCCTTACCGGCTTTGAAACGAACAAGAGAGACGACGAGGGAGCGACTGGGGAATGACGGCACAGGAGAGGAGAAGGTGCGATGACGGAAAGGACGACGAGGGCCGAAGGATCAGCAGCAAGACTCATGAAACGAGCCGAATGCGCCATTTATACAGAAAAAATCCCGCCAAGAGAGACGTCCCTTCGTCACCCCATAGCGGCCGACAGCTCATCCGCACCCTCACTCGCCGCATCAGGGAAGTCCAAAGAAGAGACAGAGAGTGCGAGAGAGAGCATATTACTCTCCCGAGCAGTATGCTCGGTATCGAATTGGAAAGGATGAAACTACCATTGGCCATCAAATGTCTTCAATTTTGCTTCTTATAATAGAAATCAAGTGTTATTACTAGTGATATGACAAAAAATGGCAGACCCCACTCCCGGCAACATCCCCCGCACGTGGACAGGCGCAGCGCCCAAGGGGGAGCAACGAGGGAGAGCAGCGGTTCTTTTTTTTTTTCTCATTTCTTTCTGATGAGGGAAATAATGGCAACAATACTGGCTGACGTCACCTGTCCCATCACGCTTCAACACCTGGCCAAACTGGCCAACAAGCAGACCAAGGCGCCATTAACACCAGCCTGCCCCCTGCCATAAGTCAAGTTTAACACGCTGACCGAGGCACATTAATGCCGACATGCCCCCTGAAGTGGGCAGCTTAGGAAGCAGATTGCTTCCCTATAAATACCCTCTCGCTCATGAGAAGAAATGGGGGATCACACACTCCACACTTGTATCGAGGCATCTCCTCCTCCAAACCCCCTCACATCGCTAACTTAGCCGTCGGAGTTCGGCCCGACCTTTGTGCAGGTGCCAGACGGGATCTACTCTTCCAGGCGCCGAGCTGCCGACCCGAGTTGCCGAGCTGCCGATCCGAGTTGCCGAGCTGCCGACCCGAGTTGACGAGCTGCTGACCCGAGCTGCCGACCCGACTTCCGGACCCCAGAACCGAGCCGCGACGGCCCCGAGGCCCCGGCTAAAAAAGTTACTTTCCGTAACACTTTCTTCCTCTTCTCCCTCTTCTTTCACTTTCTCCCTCGGTACCGTCGACAATAACGACCTCAATCAGCGATACCGTTCGGTAGCGGGCGGTCTGTGTACTGGTCTGCTGACGGACTGATATGTACTGCCCTTACCAGGTGGTATCATTCGGTATTGCAAACCTTGCATTGTACAACAAAGAGCATGAGATTACTGTATTAAATTAATTCAATTGCGCTCGACATAGTTAGGCCTCTTCACAGAACAGGACAGTTTGAATTAACATCTTTCCACCTCGCGCCACCAAAATGCCTTAGATAAGTGTTACGGTGAGTAACTTTTTTAAGCCGTGGCCTCGGGGCCGACGCGGCTCGACCTGGGGCTCGGAATGTCGAGGATCTCGGGCGCTGTGGCCGAGGAGCCGAGGCAGCGTCCAGCGTGTTTGCTGCGCATGGTGCCGCGGGGCCGAGGCAGCGTGTTGCTGCGCAGGGGGCCAAGGCAGCGCATGAAGTCGGCTCGGGTAGAGGAGGTCTCGGACAGGCTGTGGCCGAGGAGCCGAGCCAGCGTGCAGCGTGTTTGTTGCGCATGGTGCCGAGGGGCCGAGGCAGCGGGCTGCACCGTCACTGAAGTGCCTCGGGCATTACGCGACCGAGGAGCAAGGCAGGGGGGCGGACTGACCGCGCTGAAGTGCCTCGAGCATTACGCGATCGAGGAACCTCGGGCATTACGCGACCGAGGAGCAAGGCAGGGGGGCGGACTGATCGCGCTGAAGTGCCTCGGGCATTACGCGACCGAGGAGCCTCGGGCATTACGCGACCGAGGAGCAAGGCAGGGGGCGGACTGACCGCGCTGAAGTGCCTCGGGCATTACGCGACCGAGGAGCAAGGCAGGGGGGCGTACTGACCGCGCTGAAGTGCCTCGGGCATTACGCGACCGAGGAGCCTCGGGCATTACGCGACCGAGGAGCAAGGCAGGGGGGCGGACTGACCGCGCTGAAGTGCCTCGGGCATTACGCGACCGAGGAGCAAGGCAGGGGGGCGGACTGACCGCGCTGAAGTGCCTCGGGCATTACGCGACCGAGGAGCCTCGGGCATTACGCGACCGAGGAGCAAGGCAGGGGGCGGACTGACCGCGCTGAAGTGCCTCGGGCATTACGCGACCGAGGAGCAAGGCAGGGGGGCGTACTGACCGCGCTGAAGTGCCTCGGGCATTACGCGACCGAGGAGCCTCGGGCATTACGCGACCGAGGAGCAAGGCAGGGGGGCGGACTGACCGCGCTGAAGTGCCTCGGGCATTACGCGACCGAGGAGCAAGGCAGGGGGGCGGACTGACCGCGCTGAAGTGCCTCGAGCATTACGCGACCGAGGAGCCTCGGGCATTACGCGATCGAGGAGCAAGGCAGGGGGGCGGACTGACCGCGTCCCTCCAATTCTTTAGGAACAGAGTCCACAAAGGATTGGTGCGCAAGTATGAAGGACCCTTCCCAATTATCAGCAGGGTAGGCAACGTGTCTTACAAGTTGCAACTGTCGGCGTGGTTCAAAATTCACAACGTTCTTCACGCCAACAACCTAAAAGCCTACCACTCGGATCCGCAAGATGCTTCCCGAAGTGTTCCAACTCGGCTACCTCCCATCACAGACTTCCTTCCACGTCAACATCATGCTAGGTAATCCATGAATCACAATGTCAACAGATAAAATACCACTATCCACTATGAACATTAAACACATGAAAACCCCTTTCTGAAGAACACTTTAGACTTGTTTATGAAAAAAAAAAAACATTGAACTGTATGTTCTTCTATACCAAGGAACATTAATAACACATACATTGGTCTAACCAGAAGTATTCAAATTGGCAAATGATTTCAATTGTTTTGGATGTCAACCATGATTTCTTCTATTTGATACATCAGAAAATTGGAAAGCGAGGAAATACAATCTCAGGGGAAGTACATTTTCTTTTAATAGAAACTTTACAGTCGATAAATTGCTCTCCTAATTTGTTGATGCAGATATGAATCTGATACAACTGCTGCTTCCCCGATTTTGTGTTGCATTGGATTGCTGGTTTATACCCTATTTCCCTTCTGACGTTTTGGAAGATAAGCTTCGAATTATACTTGTTGTTATTAGGAAAAATACCTTTTGCCTCTAGCGAAGAGAGAATATCAACTTTATTCTTGAGGTTGAGGGCTGCTGTGAAGTAAGAAGGTTGATCAAACCTGGACAAGGAACATGTGCCGTGCTTATCCCATTCGTGTTGCCAGAACGAGTGGCCATCGCTGCTGGGACAACGAAAACTGTGCCAGTGTTGAATCATCTTGCATATCAAAGGGTCCATCTGTAATCGAAGACAAGGATAAAAAACGATGAATGACTCACACTCTCATTTTGTAAGGTACCTTTACGATAAAGTAGTCTGTGTCAGAGTCGAATATACCTTACGTCGGACGTACTTAGAAGATGATGGCATGTTCTTTTCATAAGATGGAAACATTCCATTGCGGAAAGCGGGCCAAAGGCCATGGATGGTAAAATTTTTTTCCGGATACCCCGTACTCATAGGACAGCAACGGTTGACGTTGCAAAATGATCCAGGCCACTAGATGTTTCAAATCAAATGATCAATATAGAGAAGAACAACAAGATAGAGAAAAAAATTAGACTTACCTGAAGAACCAAGTGAAAATAATCATAATTGGATGCGGCAGTGGTGGAGAAAACCAGCAAGAAAGGGAGGACGAGAGGTGTCATGCTTCGGCGAGTTAGGCTTCTGGGCACGTCGGAAGGCTTCTCCTTTTCTGTATGTGATCATCACAAAATTGCATAAACATTACTGGTTAGCATGCCTGAGGTGGGTTTAATTAATTATCTATAAGACAAATGCATAATTGAAGGAGAAAGAAGAAAAAAAAAATAACTCAGGTTGGGGATCTTCAGACTAGTATCATAAACCAGCAGATGACAAAAAAAAAAAACATCATTTAGCAAAAGATAATAGACATAAAAGTCAATAGCATCTCTCTATAAACAAACCAACAACCCAAGTGTGTGCAGCTGCTGAAATCATAATGTTAGTTCATGAAAATAAAAAAAGATTAACAGAACAGACTATACTATGTCTACAAGTCTAAAGAGAATCAGTAACATAGACTTTGAAGAGGATCTGGATCTACCCTTGTGGAGTTGCTAGTGAAAGGACAGGGTTCCAGATGAGTTTTCTAAAAGTTAAGAGTCAGATGTTCTTGTTTCATGTATGCATGTCTCCTTAACTTTGTTAGTCGGGTTGGATTGCTTTGTCAATATCCATTAAGGTGCTTTAGCTCAATATTTGCTGCCATGAGCCAGACTCAATGTCTAAGTGTTTAGACCATGACTCTGAAGTGCTATGATCTCATCCAACACAAACTTCATTGAAGGAAATTATAGAGCTAAACTCCACAAATACATATAAAAATTCTATATGTTTCACTTGTTTCAAGAAAATATGAACATGTTTATCTAGAAAGAGTAGCACATGGGCCTTATCCTAGACAACCTCATCTAAGAAATAGATTTTGTCTTCGTTCTTCTCAAGGCAATCATGTACCAGCTTTCATCTATTTATCCTTCTTTTACCGAGCCTGTCCTTTATTTCATACAAAATACTTTGAAATATATATATATATATATATATATATATATATATATATATATATTCTAAAATCTAAAGTAACCAAACAGGCAAACAAAGAAAGGTTGAACTAGCCAACCAGTATGTTGGAGACCAGGTGACGATGCTGAATTACTTCAAACCCAAATGTCCTCTGTCTAAAACGGCATAAAGCCAAAAAAAACTCAAAATTCCATATACAGCTATTTGCTATAAAATCAGGGATAGCACATAAAAACCAAAAATATTCACTATCGTCAAATTAATCATTCATTAAAAGTTCAATAGAAACATATCTTGGCTGCCATCCAGCTAAATTCATAACTTTCTCACTGCACAACACAGAATCATCCTTATAGTTCAGAAATCAGGAAATGTTACAGTTTCAAAGGAGGCAACACTATAAATTTATTCCTAAATCAGTTGCTAAATGATTATAAATGTAATCCCATAAATGGAAATTGCATAAGATGAGACCTAGGTACATCCTCCAACTTCTGCAATCCACTATGCACACTAACTTATTTCAGCTCTCCCCTAGACATGTTTCTGATGACTGAAACTTGACAGGTGAAACTGTCAAACAGGCTAGAACATGTTAATCCTTACAGTTATGCATACTGACAATCTAAAAGATAGCAGTAATATAATTCCTGAAAAGTCTCCTGACATCACTACAGGAGATATTTACATAAATTAGATTTGATTATGCAGATGAACCACTAGGTCTAGGACAAGCCCAACAATAATTAATAAAGAGAAAGAAGCACATATTTCAAGCACAGAGATGACTGTGATGTTCATTCAATTTTAAATTAGAACTTCAAATATTGATCTCTTGGATTATACTGCTTTTTTTTTTTCCTTTCCCTAAGTGGACAAGCCAGTATCCCAACAAACTTTAAATTCTCAAACTATCACATAAGCCGTGTTGTCAGTCAATGCAATAAGAAAATGATTTTATGTGAAAACCCTTAGAAAAATTACCTCCAGGCCTAAAAATCTCCCAGTTGATGCAAATATATTGAGAATACTCTTGCTGCTTAAGCTTGTAAATACCTCCGTCGCACTAAAGCTTCCTTGGTTTAAAGCCTCTTCACAATCAACTAGGGTAGATGGTAAAAGGATATTCTTGGAAGATTGAAGGAGGAATCGTCCATTCCTGTGCTTTGAACAAATAATTTAACCAATTGAGAGTTGATACATAAGAAAACTGCAGCATTCTGTAAGAGTTGCTAGAAATCTAAATCAGAAGAATGAAGAAGCTTGGCCAAAATATTAGACATGATTTCTGGCTGAATGTAAAATATCATTCAACAGCTTAAAGAATATATATTTCAAAAACACCATGAGTTCAAATCAAGATTTAATCGTTGCTGGGACACGATACCAAAAGAACAAGATGTCTGACACAAATCCATCATGGATCGAGCCAAAGATATACAAAAGGATGAGTCGACATAACCTCATCATAGCATAGATCACGATTTCAAGACCCCCTTAGCATGATAAACTGCTGCTGAAATTCACTAAAACTCTTTAAAATACAAATCCTATTTGAAATATAATTACACCTAACCATATAATAACTTTTGGAAGCATATTTACTAAAGATATGATATTATTGTCATTATATTCAAAGCTTCCGATAGATCTCATACAGCATATTGTCTGCTTGATAGAACTTCCGAATCGTTGATATTGACTGAAACCACATTCTTACTACAGATTATAACGATATCACTCCAGTATAAATTCATGTGGGGACTTTGTAATTGAATTTGAATACAGATGAACAAAATGGAAGAAGTATAACCAAGAAAATCTAGCCAATATGAATGAAACCATGTAATCGACAGTGATATAGGCCAGCGCCTTAAAATCTTTTTACTAGAACCATTTAAACATTTATTGATCCTAAAGACCGCATTCATGAAATCTATACATTGTATCTTAGAAACAGATAACTCATATGACGAATGAAGAATAAATTTATTCATTACTAACCTTTCTTAGATCTGCTACCATACTCCCATCATTCTTCAGTACAACATCACCTGTACCTCGACAAATGTTTAACACTTTTACTCAACTCCCTCTGGATTTCAAGCAGACGGGGCTGAGGTGATGGAGTAGTCGTGGAGACAGAGACAAAAAGTGAGAGAGAGGGGAGGGGAAGAAGAAGAGTTAAAACAAAGAGATGTCAACATAAATAGAAAAGAAACAGCTACCCATACACAAAAGAAACAAGTAAAAAGAAGAGACAGAGAGAGCGAGAGAGAGCATATTACTCTCCCGAGCAGTATGCTCGGTATCGAATTGGAAAGGATGAAACTACCATTGGCCATCAAATGTCTTCAACCTTGCTTCTTATAATAGAAATCAAGTGTTACAACTAGTGTTAATGTAAACACCTTTTTCTTAGCCGTGACCCGGGGGGTCGTCTCGGCTCGTTCGGGGGTCCGAATGGCGGGAATCTCCCTGGGGCGTTGCTTGTCTCTACTGAGGCGGTCGGGTGCGGCCTCGGACTCGGGGCGACGCTGCGACTTCTTCCGGGCGGGGACTTCTCGCCTGCGCGTCCGGACGGGGGGCCTTGGCTTGGTACCTGCACAAAGGTCGGGTCGGGGTGCTCGACCCGACCCCTCCGACGATCACTGTTAGAGAATGTTGTGGGGGCGGTTTTTAGAGGAGGGAGAGTGCTCTTCCTCCCTTTTCCTTTTCCTCACTCCCTCTGGCTCGGGGACGTTTATAGGGGGGCTCGGCCTTACCGGGCGCGTCGTCACGTCGGTCGGGGCCGTACCTCTGATGGCGTCCGACATCGCCGAGGATGTTGCGTAGGGGACTGGGGGATCGCAGGGTATGGGCGAGCTTCAACCGTTACCTGATTCTGTCACGTCGGACTGTGCTGGGTCAACCGGGGGGGCTGTGGGCTCAGTGAGGCTGACGTCCGGGCGCAGACCGTCACCCTCATTGCTCCCCCTGGGGCGCCGGGCCTGTCCACGTGCGGGGGATGTTGCCGGGAGTGGGGTCTGCCATTTTTTGTCATATCATATTCCCCCCCCAAAGGAAGCCATGGCTCGGCATCGGATGGAGGGGATTCGAGGCGTGGCTTTGATCGGTAAGCGGTGGTTCCCTTCGCGGTTCATGATTGAGACATATGTCCGGGGCGAAAAAGCCGCGCCGCGGAGGCGCTTTGGGTGGCATGAGGCCGGGGAGCACGTCTCGGGCGGGCTGGCCCCGCCGAGGAGGTGGTCTCGGGGACATGCGGCCGAGGAGCACGTCTCGGGCGGGCCGGCCGGGCCGAGGAGGTGGTCTCGGGGACATGCGGCCGAGGAGCACGTCCCGGGCGGGCTGGCCGCGCCGAGGAGGTGGTCTCGGGGACATGCGGCCGAGGAGCACGTCTCGGGCGGGCCAGCCCGCGCCGAGGAGGTGGTCTCAGGGACATGCGGCCGAGGAGCACGTCTCGGGCGGGCTGGCCGCGCCGAGGAGGTGGTCTCGGGGACATGCGGCCGAGGAGCACGTTGGCCTTCCCCTGCAGTGACCTCTGGTCCGCATTTATGATGGGGTGTTCGTTGGCCTTCGCTGACGCGACGAGTGAGGGTGCGGATGAGCTGTCGGCCGCTATGGGGAGACGAAGGGACGTCTCTCTTGGCGGGATCTTTCCTATATAAATGGCGCACTCGGCCCGTTTCATGAATCTTGCTGCTGAGCCTTGGACCTCGTCGTCCTTTCTGTCGTCGCACCTTCTCCTCTCCTGTGCCGTTATTCCCCAGTCGCTCCCTCGTCGTCTCTCTTGTTTGTTTCAAAGCCGGTAAGGATGTCCCTCTTGCCCGTCTCTTCACCTTTGTCCCTCGATAGAGTCCGGGAGAGCACGCCTTCGCCCTCCTCAGACGAGGAGGCGGCGCGAGCCCTTGAGGCTCTAATGTGGCCGCACGACCTTGACTCGGTGGTGAGTGGGTCGTCGCTGGAGAAGCTCCGGGAGCGTTATCATATCCCGGAGGAGTTTGTCCTGGTTGCGCCTGATCCGGGGCAGCGGTCATACGACCCGATCCCCCGAGGCTTCGCGCTGACTCAAGATGCCCTAGAGGCTGGGTTGCGCCTCCCCCTTCACCCTATCATTGTCTCCTGTCTTTCTTCGTGGCGGATTTCACCTTCCCAGGTGGCGCCTAACTCATGGCGTTATCTAGTAGCGTTCTTAGGGGAATGTTATTATGCTAACATCACCCCTACCCGAAACCTCTTTCTCTCTTGTTTCCGCCTTCTCAAGGGGCCGGGGGGCTATTTCGTGTCAGCCCGGGTTGGCTTTCGCGTCGGGGGAGCCCCTTCGAACAACAAAGGGTGGAAGGGGCGGTTTTTCTATGTTAGCTGGTCGAAGGATTGGGGCTTCGGAGTTCGGTGGGCAGTGAGGGTGATAGATAACACAGTCCCGGATTTGAACGACGAGGAGCGTCGGGACCTGAAGAGGCTTCGGGCAATCCTTCCCGGTTCTCAGGCGATCCGAGCTATGACCGAGGAGTGGCTGGCCGAGGCGGGTCTTAGCCCGGCTTTCGGGGGTATGCTTATAGCGGGTGTTCCCCGTGTCTTGCTTGTTTCCATAGTTTGTGATGGTTTGCTTGTTTCCTTCGTAGGAATGAAGCTTCTGTCACTCCGCGGTGGTCGCTCATCGTCGGCTCCTTCCCCACGCCCGTCCGCTGCTTCCTCTCCGCGCCCCTCAGCCGACCCGTTACCCGGCTCGACGGGTGCTCCATTAGAGATTCCGGAAGGGCGCCCGTCAAAAAAGGCGAAGACGGCTGGTCCCGGGAAAGCCAAGGCGGGGGCCACCCCCTCGACAACCGTGGGCGCAAAGCGGACCGTTCGGGACGAAGGGCCTTCCCGAGTTGATGGGCCTAGCCAAGGGGCGGCCGGGAAGAGGTCGAGCCTGCCTACGGTGGATGACCTGTGCGGGCTACGTCCGGGGGCCGACGAGCCCCTATGGTCATCGGTGATGGGCGAGCTTCCACCGGGGGAGGCTTCCGACCCGCTAGTCGCCCGCTGGAAGGGGCTGTCCCGAGGGGACAAGGTGTGGGCCGGGGGAGATCCCTCGGCTGCTTTTCTTCGGGGCGTGCTCCACCCCGACCTGGCTCGGGACCTATACACCCTGCCCTCGGAGGCCATGCTCAACAAGGCGGGGAGGTTTCTGACACTGGTGAGGGTTTTGCTAACTTCGGGCGTCACTGTGACTGCGCGCTGACCCTCCTTTTTCTGTGGCAGGGCCTCCACTACTCGACGGCGCTGATGGACCGAGTGCGTGATGCTGGCCAGGTAATCTGGACTCTCAGCGAGCACAACTTCGAGTTGTGCCGCCAGCTAGAGGAAGTTCGGGCCGGGTCGGGCCCAGAGGCGGTAGCGGCCGCAGAAAAACGCGCGACTGAATCTGAGGAGGAGGTGGCGCGTCTGAAGGCAGAGCTCGAGCAGTCGGGCAATTCGGTTAAGGAACTCCAAGAGTTTCTTCGTTTAGATCGGGCCGAGCTTCGCCTGTTGAAGTCGGAGGCGCTTGGCCTTACCAAGAGGGCGGAGAAGGCCGAGGCTGAGGCCCGCGCTGCTTCCGATGCGCTAACCGAGGAGGTTCGCCTTCGCCCGTCAAAGGATAAAGAGGCGGTCGAAGCTTATAAGAAGTCGGAGAACTTTGAGCTCGGACTGACCCGAATGGGGCGAGTATCCTACGAGTATGGGTATAGAATCGCCCTAGGTCGCTTTGGCTCATGCCCTCCTGGCTCCGAGGTGGAAAGGGACCCGTTCGCCTCTCATCCCGTGGACCTGGAGGTGGACATGCCGGAAGATGTGCCATTCGACGATCGCCCAGAGGCTCCAGGAGAGTGATGGGTTTTGTTTTTGTATGTCGGAGTCGGGGTCGAGGGTGTGAGGGGTCTGCCTGTTCCTCACTGTCACGCTTCTGTACCCCCTTTAAAATAAAATGATCTTTTGTTCCGATTTCTGTGTCTGCGTAGTGTCTGCATCTTCAGATGAAGTATTTCCTAAGGTTCTGTATGTTCCAAGTCCTGGGCACGGGGTCGCCATCCATTGTTGCGAGTCGGAACGTCCCTGGTCGGGACACTTCGATGACCCGATAGGGTCCTTCCCACTTCGGGGCCAGTTTCCCCCTTACTCGGGTCGGGTGGCTGACCTCGATTTTGCGCAGGACCAGGTCCTCTAGCTTTATCGATCGGGGTCGTACCCTCCGGTTGTAGACCCTCGCTATGGCTCTTTTGTAAGAAAGGGTTTTCCGGTGCGCGTCGGCCCGTCTTTCTTCGAGCAAATCCAGGTTGGATCGGAGCCCTTCACCCGAGGCCTCTTCGCCGTAGCCTGCTGTCCGCGGAGTCGGGACAGCTACTTCGGATGGTAATACGGCCTCGGTCCCGAACGTGAGGCTGTAGGGAGACTCCCCCGTTGGGGTCTTAGGGGTAGTGCGCAGCGCCCATAGGACGCTCGGGAGCTCGTCGATCCAGGCCGATCGGGCAGCGGACACTCTTTTCTTGAGACCGTCGATGATGGACCGGTTTGTTACTTCAGCTAGTCCGTTCGCCAGGGGGTAAGCCACCGAGCTGAACCTCAGCTGAATCTTGTGCTTGGCGCAGAACTCTTGGAACCTCCTGCCGGCGAACTGAGGTCCATTGTCGGTGACGATGGACTGGGGCAGGCCAAACCGAGTTACGAGGTTTCTCCACACGAACTTTTGCACTTGTGACTCCGTGATGGTTGCTAGGGGCTCGGCTTCGACCCACCTGGTAAAGTAGTCCACTCCCACGATGATGTACTTCCGCTGCCCGGAGGCGGGCGGGAGAGGCCCGAGTATGTCCAGTCCCCACTGCGCGAATGGCCAAGCACAGTCGACGGGGGTGAACAGGACCGCCGGCAGTCGGGCGGTGCGGGCGTGCTCCTGGCATGAGCTGCATCGCCGAACGAAAGCTTTCGCGTCCTGGCGCATGGTCGGCCAGTAGTATCCCTGTCGGAGTATCTTGTGCGCCAGGGCTCGTTCGCCTATGTGTTCTCCGCAGGCCCCTTCATGCATGTCGGACAGAACTGTCCGGGCTTCGTTCGGCTCTAGGCAGCGTAACAAGGGGCGCGAGAAAGACCGCTTGTACAGCCGTCCTCCTTCTTCTGAGTACCACGCCTGCGTCCGACGCAAGCGTCGAGCCGTGGTTTCATTGTCGGGTAGGATAAGGCACTAGCAAGCACCCTTATAATGAAATTTTCATCCCTTAGACTCACCAACATAAAGGGTGTGCGTGAGCACATAATGCAAATGCGAGATATTACGGCTCAACTTAAGAAACTTGAGGTTAATATGTTAGAATCCTTCCTGGTGCACTATATTCTGAACACTCTTCCACCTCAATATAGCCCTTTTAAAATTTCATACAATACACATAAGGACAAATGGTCAATTAATGAATTAATAACCATGTGTGTTCAAGAAGAAGAGAGGCTAGTAATGGAATTGGGTGAGAGTACATTGATGGTAACCACTCGCGAGAAGAACAAAACTGACAAACATCAAGCCAATCAAAAAGCTTATCAGCAGGGAAAAGGTAAAATACCACCCCAAGCTGATATCAAGAAAGAAGCGAGGTGTTTCTTTTGTAAAAGAAAAGGACACATGAAGAAGGAATGCACGAAATTTCAACAATGGCTTGAAAAGAAAGGTAAACCAACCTCATATGTATGTTATGAATCTAATATGGTCAATGTTAATATTAACACTGTTAGGATCGAGAGCACTAAGAGGGGGGGGTGAATTAGTGCAGCGGATCTCTTTCAGCGATTAAAATCGAAAGCTGCGTTCGTTCGATAAAAACGATTTCGATGTAAAAGCCGATTCTAAGATTACTTAAGATTAAGTGCAGTTTACGTTTAAACACAGTTTACGTTTAAACGTAGTTTACGTCTAACCGCAGTTTGCGTCTAAGCGCAGTTTGCGTCTAAACGCAGTTTACGTCTAAACGCAGTTTGCGTCTAAGCACAGTTTGCGTCTAAGCGCAGTTTGCGTCTAAGCGCAGTTTACGTCTAATCGAAGTTTTACGTCTAAACGCAGTTTTACGTCAGAACATAGTTTACGTCTAAACGCAGTTTGCGTCTAAACGCAGTTTTACGTCAGAACGTAGTTTACGTCTAAAAGCAGATTCGGAAAGATCTGAACTTAGAAACTCATTCGTAAAAGCCAGAAGACAGTTTGCAGTTATAAATAGAATCAAAACGTAAACATTGACTGCAATGTAAAGATCGTACGAAAACACCGATTTACGTCTGAATGCAGATTCGGGAAGATCAGAACTTAGAAACTTGTTCGTAAAAGCGCAGAGAGCAGTAGCTATGTAGGAGGTTTGCAGTAATGATCAGAACTTGGCGGGGTTGAGGCGCAGGCTGAACCTTCGCAGGGTGTCGAATGTTTCAGCCAGGTCGGAGGAGCGGCCGAGCATGTCTTGGGCGGCGTAAAGTCGAAGGGCCGAGGAGCGGCCGAGCATGTCTTGGGCGGCGTAAATGCTTACCAAGGACATGACACATTTCCCATCTGAAATTTCTGGCACACACAAGCAATTCGGAGGAACAGGTAGCTGTTCCATAATGAACCCCTTCTGAAGAAAGTATCCCTTCCCAGCCAACTTTTTTTGGGTTTCTTCTGGAAGCTTCTCCAAAATTTTAAGAGCCTAAAATACATAGTTACATAATGAGCATTTCCCCGTCATACTACAGGAAAAAATTATTAGACTGCAACCTTACCACAAGACATTTTCACATTCATATATCACATAAAGTCCTCCATTCTTTAGTTTATCAAATGTATTTAATTCTTCCTTGTTTATGCTCAAAACCAATCACGATTGGATCTTAAAAATTCACCGGGCTCTAAATGAACCAATCCAACCCTGGTTCTTGATTCTCTTAGGATCATTAAATCCACAACAAAACAGACTGTAACAAAAACAAGAGAACACCTTGGAATGATAATATCCAATCTGATTGTTCAAATTTTAATTTGGTCAATTGTGCCTTATAAGTAGTCGAAAAAAAAAATCAAATTGTTAACAGTAATTAATGTGATAATGTATGTGAGGCATCAAAAGGATCTAATTTTATCATTTATCATATAGAAAATGAATATCACTATAGTTTTAAGGATATAGTAAAATTTTAGTAACCAAAAAAATCTATAGAAATTTGGAAAAATATATTTGAGCCACAAAGACCAAAGAATAAGAATGTATAATTCATGGCAACAAAGACGAGAAAAAATCAGCAGTGCTGCCGTAACTACGTACCTGTACTGATTGCTCTTCTCTTCCACCAGTCTGCAGAGTATAAGAAAAAGTGTATGGTGTATCCTCTCGTCTCTTCCCGATTGGATATAGCTACAATGTGTAAATATGTTCAGACGTGATGCGATGCACTCAGAAGGTGTTAATGCGATGCACTCAAAACTGCAATGCATCGGACCTTTTGTTTCTTTTAATGTCCTCCAAACTGCACTCCCGTGCTTACAGCTTCTCCTAATGGTATTTATCTTAACAGAAAAGATAAAAAGAACGGATGATCTACCAAAAGTAAATGCACAAGATAATTAATTTACTTGGTCTAACCAGACGTATTCAAAAGAGCAGAGATTTGTTCTTCCAAAAGGAATCCCTTCCTGTGTCATCTTCATTGTTTCACAAAAGCGAGATATTTTATGATTGACAGGAGTATAAGAAATTTACATTAAAAAAAAAACAACTACAATTTTCATGTACATTTTATAGAATAATTGGCAAATAGATATGTGATATAGGCAGAACCTAAAAGCTTCACAATTTCATATGAAAAGCTATATTTTGCAAGGGATTCGTTAAATAATAATTAAAGGAAGAAGCTGTAATAATCCAACCACCCCTGCAGTTCAAACAGAGAGACACGATGATCAGAATATGAAATCAAGTCATAACAAGTTATTACAATCATTTGCCATAATTTATATATTATGAATAGATCATGCTTGATATCAATTGTTGTCTCATCAGAATGCTTGATATCACTCGGAGTATGGAACTTAAGATATATTGCAAGCTTAAGACAAAATGGAAACCTGAATAATGCTAAACAGAAAAACAGCCTTAAAAGTATCGACTGAATGAATCACACAGCATCATATGTTAGTTATTATCCATGATTTAGAGGGCAGGAAGTAATGTAGGATGGACTTCCTTCCACGTCAACATCATGCTAGGTAATCCATGAATCACAATGTCAACAGATAAAATACCACTATCCACTATGAACATTAAACACATGAAAACCCCTTTCTGAAGAACACTTTAGACTTGTTTATGAAAAAAAAAAAACATTGAACTGTATGTTCTTCTATACCAAGGAACATTAATAACACATACATTGGTCTAACCAGAAGTATTCAAATTGGCAAATGATTTCAATTGTTTTGGATGTCAACCATGATTTCTTCTATTTGATACATCAGAAAATTGGGAAGCGAGGAAATACAATCTCAGGGGAAGTACATTTTCTTTTAATAGAAACTTTACAGTCGATAAATTGCTCTCCTAATTTGTTGATGCAGATATGAATCTGATACAACTGCTGCTTCCCCGATTTTGTGTTGCATTGGATTGCTGGTTTATACCCTATTTCCCTTCTGACGTTTTGGAAGATAAGCTTCGAATTATACTTGTTGTTATTAGGAAAAATACCTTTTGCCTCTAGCGAAGAGAGAATATCAACTTTATTCTTGAGGTTGAGGGCTGCTGTGAAGTAAGAAGGTTGATCAAACCTGGACAAGGAACATGTGCCGTGCTTATCCCATTCGTGTTGCCAGAACGAGTGGCCATCGCTGCTGGGACAACGAAAACTGTGCCAGTGTTGAATCATCTTGCATATCAAAGGGTCCATCTGTAATCGAAGACAAGGATAAAAAACGATGAATGACTCACACTCTCATTTTGTAAGGTACCTTTACGATAAAGTAGTCTGTGTCAGAGTCGAATATACCTTACGTCGGACGTACTTAGAAGATGATGGCATGTTCTTATCACAAGATGGAAACATTCCATTGTGGAAAGCGGGCCAAAGGCCATGGATGGTAAAATTTTTTTCCGGATACCCCGTACTCATAGGACAGCAACGGTTGACGTTGCAAAATGATCCGGGCCACTAGATGTTTCAAATCAAATGATCAATATAGAAAAGAACAACAAGATAGAGAAAAAAATTAGACTTACCTGAAGAACCAAGTGAAAATAATCATAATTGGATGCGGCAGTGGTGGAGAAAACCAGCAAGAAAGGGAGGACGAGAGGTGTCATGCTTCGGCGAGTTAGGCTTCTGGGCACGTCGGAAGGCTTCTCCTTTTCTGTATGTGATCATCACAAAATTGCATAAACATTACTGGTTAGCATGCCTGAGGTGGGTTTAATTAATTATCTATAAGACAAATGCATAATTGAAGGAGAAAGAAGAAAAAAAAAATAACTCAGGTTGGGGATCTTCAGACTAGTATCATAAACCAGCAGATGACAAAAAAAAAAAACATCATTTAGCAAAAGATAATAGACATAAAAGTCAATAGCATCTCTCTATAAACAAACCAACAACCCAAGTGTGTGCAGCTGCTGAAATCATAATGTTAGTTCATGAAAATAAAAAAAGATTAACAGAACAGACTATACTATGTCTACAAGTCTAAAGAGAATCAGTAACATAGACTTTGAAGAGGATCTGGATCTACCCTTGTGGAGTTGCTAGTGAAAGGACAGGGTTCCAGATGAGTTTTCTAAAAGTTAAGAGTCAGATGTTCTTGTTTCATGTATGCATGTCTCCTTAACTTTGTTAGTCGGGTTGGATTGCTTTGTCAATATCCATTAAGGTGCTTTAGCTCAATATTTGCTGCCATGAGCCAGACTCAATGTCTAAGTGTTTAGACCATGACTCTGAAGTGCTATGATCTCATCCAACACAAACTTCATTGAAGGAAATTATAGAGCTAAACTCCACAAATACATATAAAAATTCTATATGTTTCACTTGTTTCAAGAAAATATGAACATGTTTATCTAGAAAGAGTAGCACATGGGCCTTATCCTAGACAACCTCATCTAAGAAATAGATTTTGTCTTCGTTCTTCTCAAGGCAATCATGTACCAGCTTTCATCTATTTATCCTTCTTTTACCGAGCCTGTCCTTTATTTCATACAAAATACTTTGAAATATATATATATATATATATATATATATATATATATATATATATATATATTCTAAAATCTAAAGTAACCAAACAGGCAAACAAAGAAAGGTTGAACTAGCCAACCAGTATGTTGGAGACCAGGTGACGATGCTGAATTACTTCAAACCCAAATGTCCTCTGTCTAAAACGGCATAAAGCCAAAAAAAACTCAAAATTCCATATACAGCTATTTGCTATAAAATCAGGGATAGCACATAAAAACCAAAAATATTCACTATCGTCAAATTAATCATTCATTAAAAGTTCAATAGAAACATATCTTGGCTGCCATCCAGCTAAATTCATAACTTTCTCACTGCACAACACAGAATCATCCTTATAGTTCAGAAATCAGGAAATGTTACAGTTTCAAAGGAGGCAACACTATAAATTTATTCCTAAATCAGTTGCTAAATGATTATAAATGTAATCCCATAAATGGAAATTGCATAAGATGAGACCTAGGTACATCCTCCAACTTCTGCAATCCACTATGCACACTAACTTATTTCAGCTCTCCCCTAGACATGTTTCTGATGACTGAAACTTGACAGGTGAAACTGTCAAACAGGCTAGAACATGTTAATCCTTACAGTTATGCATACTGACAATCTAAAAGATAGCAGTAATATAATTCCTGAAAAGTCTCCTGACATCACTACAGGAGATATTTACATAAATTAGATTTGATTATGCAGATGAACCACTAGGTCTAGGACAAGCCCAACAATAATTAATAAAGAGAAAGAAGCACATATTTCAAGCACAGAGATGACTGTGATGTTCATTCAATTTTAAATTAGAACTTCAAATATTGATCTCTTGGATTATACTGCTTTTTTTTTTTTCCTTTCCCTAAGTGGACAAGCCAGTATCCCAACAAACTTTAAATTCTCAAACTATCACATAAGCCGTGTTGTCAGTCAATGCAATAAGAAAATGATTTTATGTGAAAACCCTTAGAAAAATTACCTCCAGGCCTAAAAATCTCCCAGTTGATGCAAATATATTGAGAATACTCTTGCTGCTTAAGCTTGTAAATACCTCCGTCGCACTAAAGCTTCCTTGGTTTAAAGCCTCTTCACAATCAACTAGGGTAGATGGTAAAAGGATATTCTTGGAAGATTGAAGGAGGAATCGTCCATTCCTGTGCTTTGAACAAATAATTTAATCAATTGAGAGTTGATACATAAGAAAACTGCAGCATTCTGTAAGAGTTGCTGGAAATCTAAATCAGAAGAATGAAGAAGCTTGGCCAAAATATTAGACATGATTTCTGGCTGAATGTAAAATATCATTCAACAGCTTAAAGAATATATATTTCAAAAACACCATGAGTTCAAATCAAGATTTAATCGTTGCTGGGACACGATACCAAAAGAACAAGATGTCTGACACAAATCCATCATGGATCGAGCCAAAGATATACAAAAGGATGAGTCGACATAACCTCATCATAGCATAGATCACCATTTCAAGATCCCCTTAGCATGATAAACTGCTGCTGAAATTCACTAAAACTCTTTAAAATACAAATCCTATTTGAAATATAATTACACCTAACCATATAATAACTTTTGGAAGCATATTTACTAAAGATATGATATTATTGTCATTATATTCAAAGCTTCCGATAGATCTCATACAGCATATTGTCTGCTTGATAGAACTTCCGAATTGTTGATATTGACTGAAACCACATTCTTACTACAGATTATAACGATATCACTCCAGTATAAATTCATGTGGGGACTTTGTAATTGAATTTGAATACAGATGAACAAAATGGAAGAAGTATAACCAAGAAAATCTAGCCAATATGAATGAAACCATGTAATCAACAGTGATATAGGCCAGCGCCTTAAAATCTTTTTACTAGAACCATTTAAACATTTATTGATCCTAAAGACCGCATTCATGAAATCTATACATTGTATCTTAGAAACAGATAACTCATATGACGAATGAAGAATAAATTTATTCATTACTAACCTTTCTTAGATCTGCTACCATACTCCCATCATTCTTCAGTACAACATCACCTGTACCTCGACAAATGTTTAACACTTTTACTCAACTCCCTCTGGATTTCAAGCAGACGGGGCTGAGGTGATGGAGTAGTCGTGGAGACAGAGACAAAAAGTGAGAGAGAGGGGAGGGGAAGAAGAAGAGTTAAAACAAAGAGATGTCAACATAAATAGAAAAGAAACAGCTACCCATACACAAAAGAAACAAGTAAAAAGAAGAGACAGAGAGAGCGAGAGAGAGCATATTACTCTCCCGAGCAGTATGCTCGGTATCGAATTGGAAAGGATGAAACTACCATTGGCCATCAAATGTCTTCAACCTTGCTTCTTATAATAGAAATCAAGTGTTACAACTAGTGTTAATGTAAACACCTTTTTCTTAGCCGTGACCTGGGGGGTCGTCTCGGCTCGTTCGGGGGTCCGAATGGCGGGAATCTCCCTGGGGCGTTGCTTGTCTCTACTGAGGCGGTCGGGTGCGGCCTCGGACTCGGGGCGATGCTGCGACTTCTTCCGGGCGGGGACTTCTCGCCTGCGCGTCCGGACGGGGGGCCTTGGCTTGGTACCTGCACAAAGGTCGGGTCGGGGTGCTCGACCCGACCCCTCCGACGATCACTGTTAGAGAATGTTGTGGGGGCGGTTTTTAGAGGAGGGAGAGTTCTCTTCCTCCCTTTTCCTTTTCCTCACTCCCTCTGGCTCGGGGACGTTTATAGGGGGGCTCGGCCTTACCGGGCGCGTCGTCACGTCGGTCGGGCACAGATAAAAAGACTTGCCACCAAGTTCGCCCAGTTTGAATTATCGAATGTTCCCAGGAGCGAGAACCAGCGAGCCGACACTCTGGCAAAACTGGCGTCCGGCTCGGCACCCTGGGCTCGACCAGAGACCGGAGAGCTCCCTCACCGAGCCATAGAGATCGTCGCCACAGTCACGGGCTGACGTCCGGGCGCAGACCATCACCCTCATTGCTCCCCCTGGGGCGCCGGGCCTGTCCACGTGCGGGGGATGTTGCGGGAGTGGGGTCTGCCATTTTTTGTCATATCATATTCCCACCCCAAAGGAAGCCATGGCTCGGCATCGGATGGAGGGGATTCGAGGCGTGGCTTTGATCGGTAAGCGGTGGTTCCCTTCGCGGTTCATGCTTGAGACATATGTCCGGGGCGAAAAAGCCGCGCCGCGGAGGCGCTTTGGGTGGCATGAGGCCGGGGAGCACGTCTCGGGCGGGCTGGCCGCGCCGAGGAGGTGGTCTCGGGGACATGCGGCCGAGGAGAACGTCTCGGGCGGGCTTGCCGCGCCGAGGAGGTGGTCTCGGGGACATGCGGCCGAGGAGAACGTCTCGGGCGGGCTTGCCGCGCCGTGGAGTGGTCTCGGGGACATGCGGCCGAGGAGCACGTCTCGGGCGGGCTGGCCGCGCCGAGGAGGTGGTCTCGGGGACATGCGACCGAGGAGCACGTCTCGGGCGGGCCGGCCGGGCCGAGGAGCTGGTCTCGGGGACATGCGGCCGATGAGCACGTCTCGGGCGGGCTGGCCGCGCCGAGTAGGTGGTCTCGGTGACATGCGGCCGAGGAGCACGTCTCGGGCGGGCTGGCCGCGCCGAGGAGGTGGTCTCGGGGACATGCGGCCGAGGAGCACGTCTCGGGCGGGCCAGCCCGCGCCGAGGAGGTGGTCTCGGGGACATGCGGCCGAGGAGCACGTCTCGGGCGGGCTGGCCGCGCCGAGGAGGTGGTCTCGGTGACATGCGGCCGAGGAGCCCGTCTCGGGCGGGCTAGCCGCGGGGGCATGCGGCCGAGGAGCACGTCTCGGGCGGGCAGGCCGCGCCGAGGAGGTGGTGTCGAGGGCATGGACATGCGGCCGAGGAGCACGTCTCGGGCGAGCTGGCTGCGCCGAGGAGGTGGTCTCGGTTTCATGCGGCCGAGGAGCACGTCTCGGGCGGGCTGGCCGCGCCGAGGAGGTGGTCTCGGGGACATGCGGCCGAGGAGCACGTCTCGGGCGGGCTGGCCGCGCCGAGGAGGTGGTCTCGGCGAACGTCAACGACATGCTAAGCTATCTTTGTTTCTGTTGAAACGCTTTGAGATATATGTAACATCATCCGAACTTTATCGTATGGCTGATATATATATATATATATATATATATATATATATATATATATATATATATATATATATATATATATATATATATATATATATATATATATATATATATATATATATATATATATGTTGAATTAGGGAAACGAAATAACGATTTGTTGACTCGATCTTTTGTGCTTTATGGTCGGGTTCGATAAAGTAATGATTCCGTTGAGTTAATATTTTGTTGACGTGTTTTGTGATTCCGACTCTACATGCTACGCAAATCAAGTGGGGTGGAAGTATTAAGTAATGGGAATGATGTTTTGGTTAGTCAAACGAAGATGGTTATCAGAAACAGTTCATGTGTCAGATCACTCATAGTGTCCGCACGATCGGAATGTGGACATGGACAATTGATGATCGTTTGCGATTGACTCTGCAGGAGTGGACTCGGTTCCGTAATAATTGGACACTTCATCTCGTCCGAATGCATGCATGGATATATATATATATATATATATATATATATATATATATATATATATATATATATATATATATGCAAGTGTTATTGTGTTGTATAAATTTATCATGTAATTATGTTAGACGTTCTTAAATTAGCGAGTGAATATTTCAAGTAGATATATTTTTAACGATGACATATACAAAGTCTTCATTAGTTCATTGTCTTCTTCTTCTTCTTCTATCATTCTTTTCTCTAAGGCTATTAAAGAAGACATGATTTGACTTATATTCTTTTTTCCCTCGAATTATAGATACACTCTTCAAAATTTTCGTGAATACTCTTCACGGATATCGACAAATGCATTGAACTTTTTTACATGTAGACATGTAAGAAAGAGTAGTCTAGTAAGACAGAATTTTGGACAAATTTATACGAAAAGCCTAGGCTTTGTTTTTTTTTATCCTTTTTTATTTATCTCTATTAGTGCTCTCACTTTCTCTATAATTTCATTCTGTCCTACTGAGAGTAGATTGTCCGCTTAATTTTCCAACGAAATGCCAATCGAAAGCGGAAGTGATGCGAACCTACTTGGAGGTGACAACTAAGTGAAGGAAGAGTCAATGGGCAAATATCATGGAGGAAGGATCCAAAACTTTAGAAGTTTGCGGGGCGATGCTCATTAAAGCTCTAATAAGCATCCACCCAGTTCAAGTAGCATGAGGCATTTGAAAGACTGGCGCATTGTAAGGATGG
Organism: Musa acuminata AAA Group; assembly: GCF_036884655.1. Classification (NCBI taxonomy): domain Eukaryota; kingdom Viridiplantae; phylum Streptophyta; class Magnoliopsida; order Zingiberales; family Musaceae; genus Musa; species Musa acuminata. The sequence continues at coordinate 2,572,544 of NC_088343.1, read as the reverse complement.
TCTTTTCCTTTATCTGGAGGATCAGTATGAACCAACAGAGATCAACACAACTCAGCCAACCCCACACTATAGTTAGAGTCATTGGCGAGTTGAAGCAGCATGGCGGATCAAAGGTTCGACTACTAAAAAAAAAGAACAACAGCAGAGAGTAGATGGGAGCCAAGAGGCGCATTGCAGCTGGAGCAGAAGATTGAAGACTCATCAAAGGCGAGGAGTTGCAGTGTCGGCAAAGGCTTCGACGAGGACGTCGAAGGCATAAGTGGGGTAGAATGTCACAGACAAAGTTCTAAACAGGATGTTTGATGTAATACTTGTGTATGTCCGTGTCTTTCTATTTGTTTATGCTTTGAATAGCATAGAGGGACGACCAAAGGCTTGATAGTCCCATTTTAGTTGGGTTTGGTAGTCTCTTTAGGCTTGTAAATATAGGTTGTGTCGTGTGGACACGTGTGAGAGATTTTCGGTCTGTAATGGACCATTTTACCCCTTTGTTGTGTAACTGTTCAGATCTTGTAAAGTCTATTTGTAATTTGCATTGTCTATGAAGTGTTTTCGGAAATGTTTGCTTGTGGATCCCGAGTGAGACGTTTTCCCTAACCCGGTTTCTCTTTTATGAGTCCTAAGGGAATATAGGAGGCTGACCTTTGCGAATGGACACGCAAGGGTGCCATACGATTTAAGCAAAACCAGCTAAGTCCGTGACAATACGACACATTCTTTTCTTTTATTTTAGATAATTTATATTGAAAATGGGTATTTTTATATTCATTTCCAAATCGATAAATTACGCCTCAAATGTTTAAGGGTGAAACGTACTCCACAAGATACCACCTCATGCCCGATGGTGAGATCCACGTACACGTGTCAACAAATCAACTATCCCGGTTTCAGGATTGATTCAGTCTTGTCAACCAGGCAGAGTCCAAATATTTCACGCACCCAGCTCTTTCGGAGCCCCGCTTGGCCGAACGAAACTGGAGATGACACGTGGAGCCCATGAGAGAGATGGGGTGCGAGGGTGAGTCACATAGTGCGACGTGTAGTAGACAAGAAATATTTATCTGGGGGCAAAACAAAAGAAATGATTTCCCCACCGGTTAATTTGAGACAAGAAGTCTGCCCTCGTTATCGTTTGAGATTATACTGAGCTTCTTACGGACCCACTGTTTTCCTCCAATTGCATAGCAGGTATGATTTGCGAGTATTAAATCAGATGTAAGAAAAATATTTTTATGATGAAGTTGCGGCCACATAGATCACATGTGGACCAACCAACCCTTTCCCCCATTCCTGTTTGTCGTAAGCCCAAACCCGCACGCTCCAAATAGCCTGCCTTTCTCTCCGTGCGGGTCGCGGATCCTCTCTCTCTCTCTCTCCGGTCTTTGCACACTGTATTTGGTCGCTTCCTCCGCCCTCGAACGCCAGAAAACATCAATTGGAGCTGCGAATTCGATCTCGCCTTCCTTCGCTTTGCACCCGCGGCGCCCGGATTCGAGCCCGGCCGTCGAAACCCTAGCGCGCCCCCCCTCCGCCCCACACTTTGGGCGCCGGAGCGGAGGGCGATGGCGGCGGAACTGGGGCAGCAGACGGTGGAGTTCTCCGCCCTTGTGCGACGAGCCGCGGAGGATTCCTACCTCGCCCTCAAAGAGCTGGTGGAGCGGTCCCGGGCGCCGGAGGACCAGCGATCCGACTCCGAGAAGAAGATAGACCTCCTCAAGTTCATCGCCAAGACTCGGCAGCGGATGCTCCGCCTCCATGTGCTGGCCAAGTGGTGCCGACAGGTGATTCTCGTCCTCGTCTTTTTTTTTTTTTGGCTTCTTTATTGCTCGCTGTGAACTGGTTTTTTGCCTAGGGTTTCTGAATGTGTTCCTTCTTGAGTGCCTCTAGGCTCCGGTAGATGGAAAGCCGCTTCATTTCTTAATCCATGGTACGGATTTAGTCTAGTGTCTGGATTAGTAGTTTATCTGGGGATGATCCTGGAAACCTAGTTCCAAACTGGTAGTCAGTCTTGGTGAATTTGGCGTTTTGGATATGCTTTAGGTTACAATAAGTGCAGCTTATTTCAGTTTTCTGGAGTGTTTTTCCCCCCTCCCTTTTAATGCATTTGAGCGACAATATGAAATTTATTAGTTTGTGATGCAGTACAACACGCTTTGTGCTCTAACAATTTTTTTCTACTAACCCCAAATGCTAAAACATCATTAAATCTTTAGTCTATTTGTATGTATTAATAGTTAAAAAATAGCAGATTATGTTTTGATGCAATTTAAGATGTAGCTAAATCCTTGAAGGTGAATTGTAAAATTAGAGAAATTTATTGGAACCATTATTTTGAGAATTTTCTCATTGGTGTTCTATATACTATTCTCAATCTTTGACATTTTTTATTTGAGACTGATTGTATCCTAATTTAGTAAGATGCTCTACAACTTTAGGAACCAAGTGAGTCGTTTTTATATGGTGCAGAAAATGTTTATCATGATTCACAACATATTAAATCTTTGTTGTCTAGACATGTTAGGAGAAATATTCCATAAAGCACAGATTAAGGATGTAAGTTGGGCAGTTTGGGTTTATTAGAGGTAAAACTTTATTGACCAAAGGTGAACACCCTCACCGCATGATGAACCCAATGTAATTTCTGAACTAGCTTGATAAACATGTACCTAATTCGAGGTGGAATCAAATTGATTCTCAAGGTATTTATGTCAGAAAAAGAAGTAAGCCACTGCATTCAATTTGTAAATGTTGATTGACAAAGCATGTTGTGCTTTTAATTGTCATTATCTAAATGTACAACTTTCCAGAAAGGTTGCACACTTTTTATGTTTGAATGATTTTTTTTGGAGTCTTCACTGGTAACCTTATTATAAAATCCTTTTGTGACATTATGCTTCTTGATTTTTTGGAGTCTTTTTTATTCACTTTGTCACTTGTTTTACATCCAGCATTTTCTTTAAATTAAGCTCAGAATCTGATTTGAAGATGGTGGTCTGTGCATTTATTCATTTGTTTGATGATCAATGTCAAAGTAGTCTTGTAAACTTTTGAGATGCCTTATTTATATAATTAAATTGTTGGCTCACGTTGTGTATCACATTAGATGACTGATTTGATCTTGAACTGGCATGGTTTAGGCGAAGTTCAAGATCAATGCAATACGCTTTGAGCTTATCTCTGATGGCACTGCAGCACAAGGAGCAAATACTAGTGCTTTGCAACTGGCCCAAGACGGTGAACTCGATTCAACTGGCCTAAAAACTCCTGGTTTGAAAATCATTTATTGGTTAGATGCTGACAAAAATGCCGGGGGATCTGATTTTAGTTCACGTCCATTTCTCAAACTTGAACCAGGGCAAGATACACAGATTAAGTGTCTACATAATTCCTTTGTATTAGACCCACTTACTGGCAAGGAAGCTATTTTTTCACTCGATCAAAGTTGCATTGATCTTGAGAAACTCCTGCTAAAAGCTATTGCATGCAATATACACACCCGTCTGTTTGAAATCCAGAGGGAGTTGAGTAAAAGTGTTAACATTTGTCGAGGTACAGGTGATGTTGTACTGAAGAATGATGGAAGTATGGTAGCAGATCTAAGAAAGGTTAGTAATGAATAAATTTATTCTTCATTTGTCATATGAGTTATCTGTTTCTAAGATACATGTGTAGATTTCATGATTGGGGTCTTTAGGATCAATAAATGTTTAAATGGTTCTAGTAAAAATATTTTTAAGGTGCTGGCCTATATCACTGTTGATTACATGGTTTCATTCATATTGGCTAGATTTTCTTGGTTATACTTCTTCCATTTTGTTCATCTGTATTCAAATTCAATTACAAAGTCCCCACATGATTGACCCAAAACAATTAGCTGATCTATTTGTATTTCATTAATATTCATACAAACTCTAATTCCATAAAGAAATGCAATTAATATTTGAAAATACTCCCATAGCGTCACAAATCATGATGCAAGGAAATGTTCTTTGGCTTACAGAATATTGTAGAATGGATCCATAGGAGAAAATGGATTCTAAGGGTAAGGAAGTTAAGTTGAAGCGGGGAATGTTCATGTGGGTAGACTTTTGAGCTGCAGGCTGTGGCTAGATCTGGTCATCATGTATTTGCTTGGGAAAAATATTAGAAAAGCCTCCTTGGTGGTGTTCCAGGGGTTTTCAACATTAGATCAGTGCTAATGTAGACTTGAGTTGATCATGCTTATCTAAGGCATTTTGGTGGCGCGAGGTGGAAAGATGTTAATTCAAACTGTCCTGTTCTGTGAAGAGGCCTAATTATGTCTAACGCTATTGAATTAATTTAATACAGTAATCTCATGCTCTTTGTTGTCCCATGCAAGGTTTGCAATACCGAATGATACCACCTGGTAAGGGCAGTACATATCAGTCCATCAGCAGACCAGTACACAAACCACCCGCTACCGAACGGTATCGCTGATTGAGGTTGTTATTGTCGACGGTGACCGAGGGAGAAAGTGAAAGAAGAGGGAGAAGAGGAAGAAAGAAATGAGAAAAAAAAAGAACCTGCAGATCGGCGCTGCTCTCCTCCTCGTTTGTCGGTGACTTCTCATCCGCGCACGGGGGGAAGAGTCATCGGCGTCGTGGGGCGAAGAGAGACAATGCCTCAACGAAATTATATATATATATAAAGGCGATGTCGCCGCGTGGGGAGAAGGCAGATTTTTTTTCTTCGGGCGACATCATAATTTTTTTTTTTTTTCTGTAATGTCGCTCGAGAGGCGATGTGGCCCCGTGTGGGGAGAAGAGAGATATACTGAGCGGTTTATCTCTTATATATATATATATATATATATATATATATATACCGAATGATATACCGAAATATGTCGCTCTGTCATAAACGGTCGTCGCGCACCCGCAACAACTCCGTTCAACGAACCGTTCGTCGCTCACACCCACATGTACAGCTTCTTGACATGTTGTTTTCTCTTGGTTTTGGGGCATTTTGCTTGTAAAAATGTAAGTTCGAACAAGCTGCAACGTTACAAAGCGACCGATCACCGAACCGAGCAAAACAACCCCAAAATAGTTCCGTTTTCGCGTGCCACGGGGGCTAGCGAACAAACTGCCTCCGCTCACCAAAACGTCAGCCATCTCAGCCCCTTTGAACCCCCCCCCGGGTGGCACAGGGCTGGATGGGGCTTTGGTTATATATCGGGCGTTGAACTCTCATTCACAAGTTCGCACGTGACCTTTACGGGGACTTGTTTTCACGCCCGGGACCAGGTGAGCGGCTGTTTGTGGGCTTGCAGCTGTTCGTTCATCCTTCTAAAGCCTTGTTTTCTCCTTCTCCCTCTTTTCTCTTGTGCACACAAGGTGCTCGCTGATTTGCTTGTAAAGCTTCCTCTTTTCGTGAGACTTCGAGACTTGTCCGTCGCTCGCCCTTTTTAACTAATCAACTTTCTCTCTTTTACAGGTCCTTCGGGACCTGCGTGAGGTTACAAGTTGGCTGACCCTTTGCGGAGCAATATAGCAAGGGCGGAGCGCGACTTAGGCAATGCAAGCTAAGTTCGCGTCTTTGCCACGAGTGGGCCTCGCGACTTAGGCAACATAAGCTAAGTTCGCGTCATTGGCCGCAAGGGTGCCTCACGCCTTAGGCAATTCCAGCTAAGGCCGTGACATTGTGGTATCAGAGCGGGCAAGCACTTCGAGCGAGCAGCGAACGAACTTCGCCATGGCAAAGCATCGTGGCGAATCAAGCAAGACGGGGCAAGCCGGACCCTTGCCCCAAGCAACCGAAGGTGGGCTGCATGTGCATACTCGCTCTCATGCTGTTGGAGCCGCTCAAGAGGAGCGCGACAGCGAAAATGACGAGCGAGAAGTTGGCTACTCTCCGCGAGCGGAGGAAGCGCAATCGGGAGCGCTAACTGGGAAAAAGAGTCACAAGGAGAGACTCGCAACGGCGGAAACCCGCCTGGATGTTCTTGAAGCGAGCATGGAGGAACTCTACCATGGCCAACAAAGACTTGTTGGGGTAGAGAGCTCGCAGGAAGAAGCGGAGTCCAGGATCGATAAGGTCGAGGCCCTAGTCGACCGACTGTCTAATGACACCAAAGACTCCGTGCAACACTTACAGGATGTTGTGGCAGAACTCACTGCAAAGGTGGCCATGCTCACAAGAATATTAAATGCGGGAGGAAGCAACACCCGCGTTGCACCGTCACAAAATTTGAGGGCACCTAAGCCCCATGGATATGGAGGAGCCAGAGATGCCAAAGAGCTCGAGAACTTTCTGTTTGACATGGAACATGATACCGGGGAGGGTACAAATGCAGAATGGATTTCGAAAGAGCACCGAAATAACAGTAGTTCAGATAGAAAATGTCACAAAAGGCAAGGAACTCACTTTTGAAGAAACTTCGGTAAAACGAAATATAGCTCACCACCAAGTTTAAAATCGCAATGGGATACAGAAAGTTCACCACCCAACGGAAATTAAACGAGGATACAGAACTAGAAAATAAAAGACTCACCACTCAAGGACGCATCCAAGAGATACAGAGTTCAAGGGGTTCTCTAAGAGCTTCTGTCCAGATATCATCAGTTTCTAAAGTTCTTTCTAAGTCCTAAACACCAAAATAAATACTAGTGCATGAAACAACCCTTCATGCATAGGAAATTTCGAAATTAAGTGTTTACAGCTACTAACCAACTATTTTAATGCACTCATTGGTAATGAAGAAATGTTCACAGCTGCTAACCAACTCCTTTAATGCATTCCTTTGTCTTGAAGAAAAGCACCTTGAAACAGCTTTAACTTTGTGCAGAGAATATGCTGATGAGCTGTCATATTTGAGTGTGCTGAGATCAAGATTATGAGGCATCATTATTGACTGAAAAAGATACTAGATCATAATCAAGGCTCATATAGTCAGATTGTAGTAAATTAGACACTCCCGTGTCAGAACAATACTTCTGAGCCACGAGGCTCGATTCTGAAGATACCAAAGTTTCGATAGCAACAATGTATCTGAACGGAGATGCGAAACTTTGGTGGCGAACCCGTTAGGAGGAGATCCAACAAGGTCAGTGTCGAGTCGACACTTGGGAGGACTTGAAGCGGGAGTTGAGAACTCAGTTCCTACCGGAGAACACAGAATTCGTCGCAAGAAGGAAGTTGAGACAACTCCGCCAAAGTTCCACCATCCGAGACTATGTGAAACAATTTTCTGCACTGATGCTGGACATACAGGACATGTCCGAGAAGGACAAGTTGTTCAGTTTCCTCGATGGTGTGAAACCATGGGCTCAGCAGGAGCTAAATCGAAGGAATGTTACCGACGTGGTCGGGGCAATTGCTGCTGCAGAAAGGCTCACCGACTTTGTTTCCTCTGAAGCCCCAGCAAGAAGGAAACAATCTTCAGGCAATCGTCCTCCAAAACATTCTCGAAGGAAGGAGCTAGGGGGCGAACAAAAGAAGAAGAGTTCCCACAAAGGACCGAACCCGAAAGGCAAGGCCTCAAAGCTTGGAGGGTGCTTCTTGTGCGGAGGACCGCACATGGTGAGGAAGTGCCCACAAAAACAGGCACTCAATGCTTTGACGGCTTCCATCCACCCCCCCCCCGATCGGACAAGGGCAAAGCTGTTGCTCTTAGTTCGAGCAGTTCTGAATCCAGTAGCGACGACGAGGAGTTGCAAGGCCCGCGAATAAGAGCAATGCGTTTGTTGAACGCTATGCGGGGTCAAGTGGGGGAGAACATGAAGACAAAAGCACAAAGAGCAGGAAATAGTGAGTTGATGTATGTGGACATCAAACTAAATGGCCAAACGACTCGTGCAATGGTGGACACGGGCGCTACCCACAACTTCATAGCCGATCGTGAAGCACAGCGACTTGGGTTGATCTTGGAGAAGAGCCCAAGCCGAATGAAAGCGGAACTCGGAGGCCAGGCGAATCTCCGGGTTGGCGAAGGGAGTTCCCATCAAAATCGGGACATGGAGCGGAAACACCAACATGATGGTCGTACCACTGGACGACTTCCAAGTGATTCTTGGAATGGAGTTTATGCACGCGGCGAAGCTGGTGCCGATGCTGTTCTTGAACTCCCTATGTATGATGGGAGGCGATGACCCCTGCGTGGTTCCCGTCTCTCGGAGAGGAACCAAGGAGCCCCAACACATTTCGGCATTACAATTGAAGAAAGGGGTGCGAAAAGGCGAATTGACATTCGTGGCTGCTATGAAGCTAGAGCCACTCAACGAGGCCATTCAAGAACCTGCTGTGGTGGCGAACGTCCTGAAAGAGTTCAAAGACGTTATGCCACCCGAGTTGCCAAAGACTCTTCCACCACGCAGAGGCGTGGATCATAGTATCGAGCTGGAGCCAGGAGTGAAGCCTCCAGCGAGACCACCCTACCGCATGCCCCCGCCATAGTTGGCAGAACTCAGGAAGCAGTTAGATGAACTGCTAAGCGGTGGTCTCATCCGCAGCTCTAAAGCACCTTTCGGAGCTCCAGTTCTCTTCCAGAAGAAACAAGATGGGAGCCTCCGATTATGTGTCGACTATCGAGCCCTCAACAAAGTGACGGTGAAGAATAAGTATCCCATCCCGCTCATTGCGGACTTGTTCGACCAATTGGGCAAGGCTAAGTATTTCTCAAAACTCGACCTTCGATCGGGATATTGGCAGGTGCGCATTGCTGAAGGCGACGAGGCGAAGACTACCTGTGTAACCAGGTATGGAGCGTTTGAGTTCTTGGTGATGCCTTTCGGCTTAACCAACGCTCCGGCCACATTCTGCACTCTCATGAACTAGTTATTCAAGGAGTATTTGGATAAGTTTGTGGTCGTCTACCTGGACGATATCATCGTCTACAGTCAAACGCTCGAGGAGCACGTCAAGCACCTTCGGACGATTTTCAAGGTTCTCAGGGAGAACATTTTATTCGTGAAAAGGGAGAAATGCTACTTTGCTCAAACTGAGATCCTATTCTTGGGGCATCGAATCGGTGGTGGCTCCATTCGGATGGATAAGTCGAAGGTGCAAGCAGTTGCGGAATGGCGAACTCCAAAGAAGGTGCCAGAGTTGAGATCCTTCCTTGGTTTCGTCAACTACTATCGCCGCTTCATAGCGGGATATTCGAAGCGGGCAACCCCACTGACGGAGTTGCTGAAGAAGGAGCAGCCTTGGAGGTCGTTTGACAAATGTGAGATAGCATTCCAAGATCTGAAGGCTGCTGTTCTAGAAGAATCGGTACTCAAATTGTCAAATTATGGAGAGCCCTTTGAAGTCCATACAGATGCTTCGGACTTCGCCATTAGAGGGGTGCTCATGCAGGAAGGTCATCCGGTGGCCTACGAGAGCCGCAAACTCAACGAGACCGAGCGGCAGTATCCAGTGCATGAGAAGGAGATGACAACAGTGATCCACTGTCTACGAGTTTGGCGACACTATCTCCTCGGGTCGCGATTTGTGCTGAGGACAGACAACATCGCCCTGAGCTATTTCCAAACTCAGAAGAAGCTCTCCCCAAAGCAGGCGCGGTGGCAGGACTTCCTGGCTGAATTTGATATGGCAATGGAGTACAAGCCCGGGAAGGCGAATGTCGTGGCCGATGCACTGAGTCGGAAAGTGGAATGCGTGAATGCCGTACAACTGGAGGGCAGAGGCCAAGCAAGTCAGTTGCACTCCAACTTCCTTTCCCGAATCAGGGATGGGCTGTATAGTGATCCCCAAGCAGTTATCCTGATGCAGCTCATCAAAGAAGGCAAAGCACGGCGATTCTGGGTCCAGGAGGGACTCATTTACACAAAAGGGAATAGGGTTTATGTTCCTCGAGTGGACAACTTAAGGCGTGAGCTCTTAAAAGAGTGTCACGATTCCCTTTGGGCTGGACACCCAGGCATTCACAGAACATTGGCTCTCGTGGAGAGGGCCTTCTATTGGCCGAAGATGGGGACTGATGTGGAGGAGTATGTTCGAACATGCCTTACTTGCCAACAAGACAAGGTGGAGCAGCGGAAGCCGGTGGAACTCTTGTAGCCGTTGCCCATACCAGAAAGGCCGTGGGAGAGCATTTCCTTGGATTTCATATCAAGCTTGCCACTTGTAGGGAGACTCGGGTCGATCCTCGTGGTGGTCGATCGGTTTTCGAAGTATGCAACCTTCATTGCTGCTCCCCTACACTGTTCAGCAGAGGAGGCGGCTAAGCTGATGATGAAGGATGTAGTGAAGTATTGGGGAGTCCCACACAACATCATTAGCGATCGAGACGCTCGGTTCCTGGGACGATTCTGGACCGAGTTGTTCAAATTGTTGAGGTCAAAGTTATACTTCTCTACAAGCCTCCACCCCCAGACGGATGGCCAGACTGAAAGGATAAACTCGCTCTTGGAGCAATATCTCTGGCACTACGTGAGTGCCAATCAACGAGATTGGGTGAAGTTGTTGGACATTGCCCAATTCTCCTACAACTTGCAGCGGAGCTCTGCATCCAACAAGAGCCCCTTCGAGATCATTATTGGACAACAACCGTCGACTCCGCACACCATGGCAATTGGGTATACTGGGAGTAGTCCATCAGCCTATCATTTTGCAAAGGAGTGGCATCGAAATGCAGATATTGCACGGGCTTACTTGGAGAAGGCGGCAAAAAGAATGAAGAAGTGGGCAGACTTAGGAAGGCGACCGCAAGAGTTCAAAGTTGGCGATTTGGTGTTGGTAAAGCTCCAACCAGCATCCCTCCAATTCTTTAGGAACAGAGTCCACAAAGGATTGGTGCGCAAGTATGAAGGACCCTTCCCAATTATCAGCAGGGTAGGCAACGTGTCTTACAAGTTGCAACTGTCGGCGTGGTTCAAAATTCACAACGTTCTTCACGCCAGCAATCTAAAAGCCTACCACTCGGATCCGCAAGATGCTTCCCGAAGTGTTCCAACTCGGCTACCTCCCATCACAGCCTTCTACGAGAAGCGAGTGGAAACCATTCTGGCGGACCGCAAGATAAGGCTACCCAACGGAGCTGAGCAAACAGAGTACTTGGTGAAATGGCGAAAGCTTCCCCGAACTGAAGCCAGTTGGGAGCTTGAAGACGCCCTGCGACATGAAGAAGAAGTCATCAACAACTACCATCAAGCGTTGACGAGGGCGTCGACAGTTTAAGTGGGGGAGAATGTCACGAACGGTCGTCGCGCACCCGCAACAACTCCGTTCAACGAACCATTCGTCGCTCACACCCACATGTACAACTGCTTGACATGTTGTTTTCTCTTGGTTTTGAGGCATTTTGCTTGTAAAAATGTAAGTTCGAACAAGCTGCAGCGTTACAAAGCGATCGCTCACCGAACCGAGCAAAACAACCCTAAAACAGCTCCGTTTTCGCGTGCCGCGGGGGCTAGCGAACAAACTGCCTTCGCTCACCAAAACGTCAGCCATCTCAGCCCCTTTGAACCCCCCGGGTGGCACAGGGCTGGATGGGGCTTCGGTTATATACCGGGTGTTGAACTCTCATTCACAAGTTCGCACGTGACCTTTACGGGGACTTGTTTTCGTGCCAGGGACCAGGTGAGCGGCTGTTTGTGGGCTTGCAGCTGTTCGTTCATCCTTCTAAAGCCTTGTTTTCTCCTTCTCCCTCTTTTCTCTTGTGCACACAAGGTGCTCGCTGATTTGCTTATAAAGCTTCCCCTTTTCGCTAGACTTCGGGACTTGTCCGTCGCTCGCCCTTTCGAACTAATCAACTTTCTCTCTTTTACAGGTTCTTCGGGACCTGCGTGAGGTTACAAGTTGGCTGACCCTTTGCGGAGCAATATAGCAAGGGCGGAGCGCGACTTAGGCAACCCAAGCTAAGTTCGCATCTTTGCCACGAGTGGGCCTCGCGACTTAGGCAACGCAAGCTAAGTTCGCGTCATTGGCCGCAAGGGTGCCTCACGCCTTAGGCAATTCCAGCTAAGGTCGTGACAGCTCGGTACACATATCATACCGAGAAAATCTCGAAATTCGATTCGGTACGAAATTTCAATCCTTGGTCCCATGAACATAAAGGTTGGTTTTTTATTCATATTGTCAATTTTGAACTGGATGCCTGTGAGTTCTTTGATGTATCTAGCATGAATGACATCTTTTTTTTTATCTTAATATGTGCATCCTGAATGATCCAGATTAGATGGTATCTTTTGGTCATTAATTTTGATTTTCAGTGCTATAATGATCGTCTATCATAAATATCATTCTTTATTTGCTTGTGTATAAGCCTAGCTACTTTATCGTGGATGTAACTTTTTGTTCAGAGTAGCATACTGTTAGCAACTAGCTTCATCAACTTGGACTCCTTTCAAGTCCTTGGATTCCCATGAGGAGGGTGTTGAAAATATTCATTGGTTTTGGTGGAAAAAAATCATTAGTTGATTGACTCAATGCCTTTACCATAAAATCACTTGTCAGTTTATATCTGCTCCTTTAAACTAGTTGATTAAGAATAAAACAAAGAAAGAGAAAAACTATTCTATATTGGATTCAGTGATAATCTTCTTTTTGTGTTGAAAGGCAAAATTAATGTAGTGATCAGAAGTGATTTTTAGTTTTTGTTCAAACCGATAAATGAAAAGTTATATGCCACTTATTGAAGCTTCTCTAATGGGATATTATGATTATCCTGCCTACTGGCTAAGGTTTCTGATTAGATACAGGTTATTATGAAGAAGTCTGGTAGGTGTCCTTTTTGCCTTTAAATGATGATTCAAGTTTTACCAAGCTATCTTTATAAGCACAAAAGTCTAATTAACCTGAAATCTCTGAGAAATTAGTCAGTGAATTGGAAGTATTATGTCATAAATTTCTTGGTAGTTGTCTTTTAACTAATATATAATATGCTAGATTGAGATTCCATAATAAGTATCTAGGTGATGTTTGTTTGATTTGATGAACCCTAGCATTTTTAAAAGTTGAGTCAAATGACGTTGAACATTCTTTCTTAGTTTCTTGTTTTTGAATTGATAGTTCTATACTTGTTCTTTCATGACAACATGAATATTCGAAGTAGCTTTTTAACTTTTCTAAGTATTTTGCAGAAGGATGAAAACTCTAGTATTGAGGATTATTTTGGGGATGAAGTACTAAAAGTGCGAGCTTGTGGGATGTCATTTATTACACTTGGAATAAATATCCGGTTAGTTAATCTTTTTAACTTGTGACATCAGGAAATGTTGCTTTATTTTTTGTGGTGTTTAGTTTTAGAGCATAGCTTCTTAGTGTCAACCACAACAAGAATCATGTGATGTTATAGGAAATTCGGTTTTCATGGTTTCAACCTTCTACAAAAGTAGATATGTTCTAGAATAACCAAATATCGTAAATGACTCCCTTAAATTCTTAGCATCATAATTGATCCTAAATTTCTTCTGACAACGTGTTGGCATCAATATTGTTGTATGTAAATTTCTTGGGACAGAAGATTGACATATTATGTATTGCATTTAGCTCACTTGTAAATCTAGCATTGTTCCTGATATAAAGCACAGTATGTAACAAGCAGGTAGGTAATTTCATAGTTTAAAGGAAGATCCCACAATTGAGGTGCTTTCTTGAGTGCACAATTTCACATCGGCATGCTTCTTGATAACTATGTTTAGTAAATTGTTTACAGATATCTAGGATCAGAGATCCTCATAGATTGATTTTGTTTTTATCAAGTAAAATATTTAATATATGAAGATTTAAAACAATCATTATGTACTTCAATAAAAGATTTATTAGTTGCATGGAGTGGGACATGCATTTTCTAGTTACGTTGGCTTGAGTCTGTACTTGACTTAATCCATCCTTGGGAACTATTTTATCATATTTCTACTGATTGCACTTCCATTTGTGTATTTGTCAATTATTTTTGTCCCTTCCCTATGATTTGTAATTTTTGATTTGTTGATGTGGCTTAACTTGCGACGGCTGCTATTACAGCGATTGTCAAAATCAATCAAAATGGTTTCTAAAGGTGTGATGAAGGAACACCTTCTGCTTGTTGCAAACAGCATGACTTGCACTGGAAAACTTATCGGTTTCAACACTGGTGGTTATAAGGCGCTCTTTCGTTCTTTCAAAGTTGAAGTACCATTTACTGAAGCCACTTTATTTGTAAGTGCATGTCTGAATATTTAAGCTCTTCTTTGTTCATTTACATCAAGTGTGCTTTTTAATTTTGTCTGATAATAACATTAGAATGTTTCTATTCTTCTTGCAGACACCAATGAAATGCTTTGAAAGAGCTGCTGAGAAGCATCAGGTTGATTCATTAGCCAGTGTGGTTTCATCCTGTTCATGGGGCAAAAATGTGGCTATTGGGACTGGTGCACACCATTCCAGATTCTTTGGGATAAGAAACAGGTTCCATTTTCCATTCACCCAATACCATGTACCCATGACTTTATTGAAATATTTGTACATATAATGAATGAGAGTTAATTTACCTTATTTCTGCTGTGACAGATGGCAATGAACAAAGATATTGGAAAAGGATTCTATGACTTTCTGGAGTTATCAAGGGAGACATCCAGTGGAGAAGCAACTGGCAGATATCTAGCAGATGTTGATGAAATGGCAGAAGAAAATGGAATTTGTCTATCACCTGACCTCGATGGATGTATGACTTTTGATGATGTTGAGTACAACTTTCAGAAAAGGATTGGCCTGGTAAATGGAAAATCTGGCGAGTCTAGCTGGGAAGTGGATCCAGTTTCGGTCAAGTCAGGTAACCGGGAGGGATGGGGAGATAAAGAATCAACTCATGTGGACAACTGTGAATCCCCAGCAACCAAACATAATGTTTGGTCTAGTTGGGATTCCATCCAAGTGAAACAAAAGACTGTTGAATCTGAGAATCTGGCAGGTGATACTGTACCTGGTGAAGATATGGATGCACAGAAACATTCTGGCACAGCAGATGAGTCTGTTGCATGGGGGAAATGGACGGCAGACGGGAACTCAACTGCCTGGGACAAATTGTCTCACAGGAATTGTTGGAATGAGGTAAGCAAGACCAAGGTGGATTTGAAACATGGTGATGAGAGAGATTAGTTGAGAAAGAGGTGAACAGGAGAAGGGAAGGGAAACATAGGTTCAACAGCCACAACCTAAGTTCCTCAACTTGTTTTCCAATAGGCTTGGCTAATGAAAGGATACACTACATCTGTTATGTATTAAAGCATCAGTAACTTACCTGGCATTGACATTTGAAAAGCACCCACAACTGCTCTAAATAAGTCATCAATAACTTATCTGATGGGCTTTTCTGAAAAGGAAGCATAAGTGTTCTAAACAAGGTTTAAACTAGAACAATTTAAATGTATCTCTAAAGGCTTAAATTTATTTATTGGTCTCATCTGCTGCAGTGTACATATGGTGGTGGGTATTGTTCATACTACAGTGACAGAAATAGTAAAGAGCCCCATTACAAATGACTTTAAACCAAATGAAGCCCAAACTAAACTTAAACAAATTGCACAAAATCCAGTATCAAAACCTTTAAGCTAGTAGATAAGAAAATTTAATAAACTCTTGGGTGGATCAGCAGGCCTTGATGTTTCATCGATGGCTATCAGAGACTGGCTAATGCTTCCACCTTCCCTATTGGTTATGCATACCTTCATGCAGATCAGAGGTGTTTAATCTCACATCATCTAGACGTCTGAGCCCTAACCCAGGGACTTTGGATGCTGCTGTTAGTGCCTTGATTTGGAGATTGTTACTTCTCATGTCATCAGGATTGGGTTTTATGACCTTGCTTAGAATTGCTTTACACAACCTTATTTCGATGATGGTAGAAACCATCCAATCCAATGTTATATACTATGATGTATAAATGCTTATGGCTATCACATTTTATTTAAATAGACATCATAAAAGTGACAATGAGCTCATACATTTTTATATAGAGAGAGCTTATTATTTTGCACGATTATGCTATGATTAAATTTAAAAATTCTGGTCTCAATAATTAGTTCTATACACATTGTTTATTTTTCCTCATTTATTATATTAAGGGTAGGAAAGACCATGAACATGATTTCTTACCTAACTGACATATGTTTATTTTATATTCCTATTTGATTCATGAGAGTTTGAATATAGGGCCTAAAATAGCAGTTGAACTTGGGTGAACAATTTTCCCTAAAATGTCCTGCTTTTCTCACGTACATATTATTGGTTGGTCATGGAAAAACTATCCTTTTAGATGTTACTTCGTCAATGAACAAATTGTATGATATTTGTAACGTCATGCTTGCTCTGATGGTATACATATCTTGGTTATGATATATTATTTCAGTGATGGCAATCGACTTTCTGCTGATGATCAAAAGTTCATCTTGGAGAATGTTTTCAAGTACCACCCTGATAAGCAATCAAAGGTGTCTGATCAAGTTGACTACATTATGGTAAGCTGGACGAGTCATGTGTTCCCAATAAAGCGACAAGGGCATTGCATGACAATGGTCCAAACCATGGTTTTTTTTTTTTTCCTTAAATTAATCTTATTTAGTTGCAATGTCACATAAAGATATATTTATTTTGTTGATGGCAGGTTGACAAGAACATGAGCTTCCAAGACTCGAGGTGCTTTTATGTGGTATCATCGGATGGCACAAGTGCAGACCTCTCCTATCTCAAATGCATGGAGTCCTTTTGTAAAAAGTATTTTAAGAGGCGTCGTCGTTCCGGGCCTGCCGACGATAAAAGTCAGCAGCAGTAGTAGTGGTCAAATTTCGGTAGGGAGCCGTAAACTTGTATATAGCCCTGGCTCTTTTCCTGACACTACACCATCGAAATGCTTCGTCTTTGGATCACTCGACATGTATGTCTGTCACATGCAAAAAAAAATTGATTGCATGGCCACTTTGGTAGGCGCTGAGGATGATCTGGGGAATGGATAGAGGAGATCAGGATCATGACATCCATGGATGATGGGGTTGCAATTAGTCTTCATATTGTTTTGACTGGGATAAGTAGAAAGTTTGCATACTCCACGGAATGCAATGTAAATAGTTACATCCGTTGCACCATATGACCGACGCAAACTGACATTTCTGATAGTGTTGTCAAGAATATGGTGCCCACTTGATTTGTCATTAATGATATGTTTGGACATGTTTCGAAAACAAAACTATATATGTATATGTATATACATATATATATTTATATATATATATATATATATGTATATGTATATGTATATATATATATATATATATATATATATATATATATATATATATGTATATGTATATGTATATATACATTTATGTATATGTATATGTACATGTACATATACATATATGTACATGTACATATACATATATGTACATGTACATATACATATATGTACATGTACATATACATATATGTATATGTATAAATAAAAAAGGATAAAAAAAAAACAAACCCTAGGCTTTTCGTATAAATTTGTCCAAAATTCTGTCCTACGAGACTACTCTTTCTTACATGTCTACATGTAAAAAAGTTCAACTTTCAATGCATTTGTCGATATCCGTGATGAGTATTCACGAAAATTTTGAAGAGTGTATCTATAATTCGAGGGAAAAAAGAATATAAGTCAAATCATGTCTTCTTTAATAGTCTTAGAGAAAAGAATGATAGATGAAGAAGAAGAAGACAATGAACTAATGAAGACTTTGTATATGTCATCGTTAAAAATATATCTACGTGAAATATTCGCTCGCTAATTTAAGAACGTCTAACATAATTACATGATAAATTTATACAACACAATAACACTTGCATATATATATATATATATCCATGCATGCATTCGGACGAGATGAAGTGTCCAATTATTACGGAACCGAGTCCACTCCTGCAGAGTCAATCGCAAACGATCATCAATTGTCCATGTCCACATTCCAATCGTGCGGACACTATGAGTGATCTGGCACGTGAACTGTTTCTGATAACCATCTTCGTTTGACTAACCAAAACATCATTCCCATTACTTAATACTTCCACCCCACTTGATTTGCGTAGCATGTAGAGTCGGAATTACAAAACACGTCAACAAAATATTAACTCAACGGAATCATTACTTTATCGAACCCGACCATAAAGCACAAAAGACCGAGTCAACAAATCGTTATTTCGTTTCCCTAATTCAACATATATATATATATATATATATATATATATATATATATATATATATATATATATATATATATATATATATATATATATATATATCAGCCATACGATAAAGTTCGGATGATGTTACATATATCTCAAAGCGTTTCAACCGAAAATAATAGCTCACAACAAAGATACATTCTTATTCTTTGGTCTTTGTGGCTCAAATATGTTTGTTGAATTAGTGTTGTTATTATGAAGCTTGATTGATCATATGGAGCAATAAGAAAAGATTTTCGTCAACAAAAAATGTTGCGAGTTCAGACGATCATAATGCGGCTACTTTCATTGCATCGATCTAAAGCTCTTCCCATCAAAACACAAACACCATTGCATTACATATTCTTATTCTTATTCAGAATCCTCAGAATCTTCGAAATCCTTCGGTATCTTCGGAATCTTCGAAATTATTATTTTTAGTCTTCAATTTATAAACTTATTTATTCTTGAGAGCTTTCTTCTCTTTAGGCGGCTTTACTAAGTCGTATGTGTGGTTCTCAAGCAAGGATCTCATCTCTTCTTGCATGACTTTAACTCACTCATTCTTATGCTCATGTATAATAGCTTCCTGATAAGTTTTTGGCTCTCCCCCGTCAGTAAGCATAACATACTCATGTGGAGGATATCTAGTAGATGATTGCCGCTCTCTAGTGGATCTTCTCAATGGAATCTCAACTGGTGGTGGAGGTGCTTGTTCAGTTGGTTCAACATTATCAACTGTAGGAGTATCATCACTGGCATTCTCATCACAATCTTCTTGTTTATCTCCCCCATGATCATCATGAACTACAAGTGAAGGAACTGGACCAAAACTCCAAGGAATATAAACAGAGGTTTCTGGCTTCTCAATATTATCACCGTCATTAAACAATAGGTCTTCAAGAAATACAGCATCTCTGCTTCTAATAATCTTCTTATTCACTGTATTTCATAATTTGTACCCAAACACTTCATGACCATATCCAAAGAAGATACATGTTTTTACCTTATTATCAAGCTTGGACCTCTCATCTTTGGGAATATGAACAAATGCTTTACACCCAAAGACTCTCAAGTGATTATAAGATGTATCTTTTACTTTTCATACTCTCTTTGGAACATCACTTTTCAGAGGAACTGATGAAGAAAGATTTATAAGGTCAAATGTAGTTCTCATAGCCTCCCCCCAAAATGACTTCAGCAACTTGGTGTGGGAAAGCATACACCTAATTTTTTCTTCAATGGTTTTGTTCATCCTTTTTGCCACACCGTTCTATTGAGGAGTTTTAGGAACTATTTTCTCAAACCTGATACTATGGAACTGCTAGTCATAGGTGCCCAGCAAGCCAATCACGTGAGTGATGGCACGTGTGACTTGATACAGAATCTTTTTGCTTATTATATTTTGGCGTATATCACTTTATAACTATTGCATAAATGCATATATATATTGTGATGTCCTTGGATTTGTGCAATGGGAATCGGATCGTGATGAGATCACGATAATGAGATCGATTCACCTTTAAACACATATCCTAAATAATCCCGGTCATAGGTAACTCGAGAGGGACATCGTGATAACCGGACAGACTGGTGTGCTGTATACCCGTCCATATGATGGATGCAGCTGGTCTCATAGCTGCTCGTGTAGAGACACTAGGGATACAGTACAGGTGCTCATTAGAGAATGAGTTCACTGATTGATCCGCTTACGGAATGCTGGATGGTTGATGATGCCTTATTGTCAGACAGCGATTCCGTAGTCCTAGTGGTATATCTGGTCCTTAGACTTGAGACACCAAGGATGTCCTGTATGAGTGCTCCACTCTTTGATACCAGACTTATAGGTTTGGCTGTCCCAGATCTAGTACAGCTGGTCATTGGGAGTGGTAGTCGACCTTAC